>NC_133407.1:179600227-179903257 GCF_049350105.2 Macaca mulatta | reverse complement strand
AAAAGAAAAGAAAAAAGGAAGGAAGGAAGAAAGAGAAAGAAAGAAAGAAAGAAAGAAAGAAAGAAAGAAAGAAAGAAAGAGAGAGAGAGAGAGAGAGAGAGAGAGAGAAAGAAAGAAAGAAAGAAAGAAAGAAAGAAAGAAAGAAAGAAAGAAAGAAAGAAAGAAAGAAAGAAAGGAAGGAAGGAAGGAAGGAAGGAAGGAAGGAAGGAAGGAAGGAAGGAAGGAAGGAAGGAAGGAAGGAAGGAAGGAAGGAAAAGACAGACACTTGCAGTTGCTCCCATCCTCTCCAAAATACTTACGTATACACTTAGCAAAACATGTACAGGATCTGTATTTGAAAATTATAAAATACTGATGAAAGAAATAAACAAAACCTAAGTAACCTGAGAATAAATTGTGTCTGTGTATCAGAAGATCCAACATAATAAAGATGTCAGTTATTTCCAATTTGACTAGAGTTTTGATGTAATACCTACCAAAATTAACAGATTTTTGAATACATATATAAGCTTATTTTTCAATTTGGAAAGATGAAAGATCTGGAATAGCTAAAACAAAAATAAAAAAGAAGAAGAAGAATGTAGTTGTGAGTGTTACTCTATCAGATAATTTTTTTAAAGCAGTAAAAGCAATTCAAATAAAAAAGGATAGCCCTTTCGACAAATACTGCTGGAATAATTGGACATTCATAGGTAAAAATATAAAGTTCTACCTAAATCTCAAACTTTATAAAAAAGTTAACTCAAAATGGGTTACAAACTTAAATGGAAAATATAACTATTAGAAAAAAAATACATAGATGAAAACTACGGTAAACTATAGTAAATCCAAGAGTTCTTAGACTTATCATTCAAAGCATAATCCATAAAATAAAAAAAATGTTGAATTTGACCTCATGAATATTATAAATTCTGGCTCTTTTGGCAGTCATGTGAAGAGGATAAAAAGACAAGCTACTGACTGGAAGAAAATACATTTAAATTACATATCTAACAACGAACTAATATCTAAAAAATATAAGAAGCTCCCAAAACTCAACAGTTAAAAATAATCCAATAAGAAAATAAGCAGAATATGAGACCAGACATTCCATTGACAAGAGTATATTGGTGACCAATAAGCACACACACAAAAAATGTTCAACATAATTAGCTATGTGAAAAATGCAAATAAAAAACATAAAGGATGTAACTACACACTTGAAGAATTGCAAAACAGAAAAATAATGACAATAACAAATGTTGCCATGGATTTGGAAAAACTGAATCTCTTATGCATTGCTGGTGGGAATATAAAATATTATAGCCTAAAAATGTTATACCCTGAAAAACAGAAGTTTCAGATAAAACTAAACACACAATTTCCATTTAACTCAGTAATTACACTCTTGGGCCTTTATTCCAGAAAAAAAATTAAAATTTAAGTTCACATAAAAACATGTATATGAATGTTTTTGACAATTTTATTCATAGGAGCCAAAAACTTATAAAAATATAATCAGCTCATATATACTTCAGTCTTTTTTTCTTGGGGGTTGGAGGAGACGGGATCTCACTCCATCACCTGGGCTAGAGTGCAGTGGCAGGATTATAGCTCATTGCAATCTCAAATTTCTGGGCTCAAGCAATCCTCCTGCTGACAGTACAAGCATGTGACACCATATCCTGTTTGTCACAGTTGCCTATTACAGAAACTGTGTAAATATATACCATGAAATACTACTTAACAATACAAAAAGGGGTTATTCAGGTATACTACCACTTGTATAAATCTGTATGAAATTATACTGAGTGAACACATCATTCATCAAGACACCTGATTTACTAAGGAGTTCAGCCTTGGCTTTCATCTTCAGGCCAGAGTTTAAATATGAAGAACTTATAATACGTGAACTGAGAGCTGAACAATAATATATGACTTAAAATTATGCTTGAATTTATAATCTTCATTCATATTAACTATTAAATTGTTGTGAATGAAAAATGTAATATATATACATATATATTTAATCATTGCAATTCAAAGTATGATGCTAGGTTCAGCTGCAGTGACATCATCTGAAAGCTTACTGGAAATGCAGAAAATTGTGCTCCATCCAAAGCCTACCTAATTGGAATCTTCATTTTGCAAGACCTATATGTTAACTTTTGAGCATCTCTGCTCTAGAGTAATAACATAAAGTGAAAGACGAGTGAAAGAAACATTTCTCCAAATATAATATGAAAATTGCCAATAAGTACATGAAAAGATGCTCAAAAACATTAAAGAAAATGAAATTTAAAACCACAATGAAATATCCCTTCATAATCAGTAGAATGGATACTGTAGGAAACTAACAAACATGCAAATAGCAACAAAACATAAAATAAATGTTGGTGAGAATGTGCAGAAATTGGAAATTTTGTGCACTATAGAATGGATTGTAAACTTCTGCAGCCACTGTGATATAAGGTATGAAAATTCCTCAAAAAATGAAAAATAGTATTTCTATAAGATCAAGCAATATTACTTCTGAGTATATATTCAGAATAGTTTAAAACAGTATATTGAAGGTTAATAGCAGTGCTATTCACAATAGCCAAGAGGTAAAAGCACCTAAAATGTCCACTGATTAATGAATGGAAAAACAAAATGGGATATGTGTGCATAGGGGTGTGTGTTTGTGTGAGATATGTGTGTGATATATATATAACATTTATATATATATATATGTATATTTTCTGATTCCACTTACATGAGGATTATAATACAGTGAAAATCATAAACACAGAAAGTAGAATGGTGATAATCAAGGGCTAGTGTGGGAGAAATAGGTATACCTATAAATTTGTGTATGTAAGTATATATATGTACACTTAATAAAATATTTTTTGGCCTGAAAAAGGAAGAAAATCCTATCACATGCTACAACATAAATGAACCCTGAGGATACTAAGCTAAGTGAAGTCAGTCAGCCACAAAGTGACAAATATTATCTGATTCCACTTACATGAGGTTTCTAATGGTCAAAATCATAGAAATAGAAACTAGAATGGTGATGACCAAAGGCTAGTGTGGGAGAGAAGGAGTTGTTTAGTGGGCATAAAACTTTTGCTTTGCAAAATAAGAAAGTTCTGGAGATTGATTGCACACCAGTGTAAATGTACTGAACACTACTGTACTGTACACTTAAAAGTTGTTAAAATGGCAAATTTTATGTTGTGTATTTTTACCACAATAAAAATGTGAAATCTGCATACACAAATATTGAAAAAAGTTGGCATAATCTTTGTTATTCAAAAGGAAAAATACAAACAAGAAATAAAACAAAATATAAAATCTAAAATACCTTCTAGAATCTGGTCACAACCAATCTTGACTACATCATTTCCCACATTTATAAATTAATATTTTATTTTAGTCAATATCTCATACATTAATATGCAACCATCTTAATGTTCCTTCATCTTCATCCTTAGTGGAGATGATGACTCTCAACTCAATTGTATTTTGTTTATGATACATTATAAATCATTGTGCTTGAATTAGTCTTCCCACTTTTTATGGTAGGAATCAGGTCTTATTAATAATTATACATTGGCCGGGAGCAGTGGCTCACGCCTGTAATTCCAGCACTTTGGGAGGCCGAGGCGAGTGGATAACAAGATCAGGAGATCGAGACCATCCTGGCTAACACGGTTAAACCCCGTCTCTACTAAAAAAAATACAAAAAAATTAGCCGGGCTTGGTGGCGGGCGCTTGTAGTCCAGGCAACTCAGCTACTAGGGAGGCTGAGGCAGGAGAATGGAGTGAACCCAGGAGGAGGAGCTTGCAGTGAGCTGAGACTGTGCCACTGCACTCCAGCCTGGGGGACAGAGCAAGACTCCATCTCAAAATAATAGCAACTATTATTATAAATTATTATACTAATAATATTAATAATTATTATTATATATTTAGCTTAACATATGGCATATAGGTCTTCAGTGTCAATTAAATTAATAGAAACACTACTACTTTAGAACCTTTGACCATGTGTTTCTCTGTGTGAAACACACACATACAGGTACACGCACACATGTCATGTGCATGCATAAACATACACAAATTCACATATGTACATGCACATACCTAATGTGTATGTCCCCTCCCAAATACATGTTTAAACTTAATCCCCATTGTGCTGGAGTCTCTTAGGAAGTGAATGTCATGAAGGCTCATGACATTCAATACCTTATATTATAAATAAATAATATAAATCAATACCTTATATTATAAAAGAAGCTTCAGAGAGAGTTTGTGTCTCTTGTTCTTCCACTCTGCCTTGTGGGGACACACCCCTCCTTTCCCTCCAGAGGATGCAGCAACAAGGTGTCATCTTGGAGACAGAGCAGTCCTCATCAGACACCAAATACTAGTGCCTTCCTTGGAATTCCCAGTTTTCAGGACTTTTAAAAATACACTTCTAGTATTTATAAATTACGTAGTCTATGGCATTTTGTTATAGTAACCTAAACTGACTAAGGTAACACCCACACTGTATTCTTTATCTAGCAAAATCCTACGCATTTGTTAACAGCATGATTGAATTTGATTTTCTTCCCTAATTGTTATGGCCCAGGAATGTGTCTCATTTCTTCAAATTCTTACTATCATTGCGATATGACTGCAAGCTGATGACATCACCATTTAATGTTTACTTCTGTATAGCTTCTCTTTAAAAGGGGATGGTGGGAAACTATTCTTTGTAAGTTTCCACCTGGCTCCTAGGTGAATTATATGACTCAATTATTCCCTCATATGTAGAAATACATATGGATTTTTCATTTAGAATTCCATTAAGATGTTCAGTTTAATTTTGGTTAATTGATTCATTGATAGATTAGATATGATACTTTTTCTTTGTAATACAGCAACTACAAATTATTTACAATGTTTTGGAATAAACTCATTGAAGGGTGAACTTATGGATTCACTGAAATTTTGTTTTCATTCAGGATCCAGAGAATCATGGCTGTTTTATTTCTAGTTAGGCTTTTAAGAAAGGAAAGAAGCACTGCTCAGAGATACCATTTTCCAAACAACCCTGACATGCTGGTGTTTG
The DNA here is from genome assembly GCF_049350105.2 of Macaca mulatta. NCBI lineage: Eukaryota > Metazoa > Chordata > Mammalia > Primates > Cercopithecidae > Macaca > Macaca mulatta. Next base: position 179,898,174 of record NC_133407.1, on the reverse strand, counting down.
CTAGTGGACCGATTTGACAAAAGACACCTCCAAGGAGTTATTTTTGGTAAAATAAACAACACAGTATCATAACTTTGTGCTTGTCAATCCCACCAGCAAAATAATTTACTCAATAAAATGGGCAAATTAGAACTCAAAAGTTCATAGCATTGAAGTAAAATCTCCAGACTAAAAAGACTCAACTATGTAACAACACTTATGCAAGGACAAGACTTAGATTGGTAAATTAATTTATAGCTTTGCCCTTTTCTTATTTTTGCATGGTTAATTCTTGTCAATATTAAATTATGTAGGTTTTTGTGCTTAATTAATTTGAGGATAAGCTCATCACTGTTTCCATGGAATAAATCTGGTTAGAATGGTGATTTTTCTGACGTGAGTTTAATATATGATAATATTACTAACATTTCCATAAATTGCTTTTAAATATCACTGATAAGTTTAAAATATTTTATTACATATTGAATCATAAAAATGGTATTTTTAATCATGAGAAAATATATTAATAAAGCATAAACATTTTTATCCACTGTAGAAAGTTAGATTCCTATGTTTTCATGACTAAAATCATTATCGGCAGCAGCAGTAACAGCAGCAGCATCTTTATTTTATCATCATCATCCTTGTAATTCAAAGTATGGTCTTTGGACTAGCAACATCAGTGCCACTTGGAAGCTTTTTAAAAATGATTAAACTCAGTTCTTACCCCAGCCTTCTGAAGTCTAGTAAACTCCCTAGATGATTTGCATTTACATTAAACTTTGACAAGACCAATTATCATGATCATCATCATAAACATCCCTCAGTTTGCTACAATAGAGCTTCTGTGCACTTTTAAGTGTTTTTCATTTGTTTGATTTTGTTTGTTGTGTTGCATCCACTATATCATATGTTGTGCTCTAAGGGGGCAGATAATTAATATGTATCACTTATAAAATGAAATGACATTGTAATACTATCAACTATTTTGGTTTTCTAAAAGTAGTGAACACCCATCCTTTGAACTGTTCTCCGGCTTAAGGTATAAGCAACAACATGAGGAGTTTGTCAGAATGTACATATTAGATTGGTGGGGCTTGGATGAGCTTGAGATTCTCTTGCCTTCTTTGTATTTTATGGATCTAATGTAAACAACCTGATATCATTTATGAGACTGGTTTCCTTACTGCAGAATATAATTATTTCAGGGTTCAGTGTTAGTCTCAATTATAAATGGGATGTGCACTTAGCAAAACAATCAGACTTGGTAAGAGGCAATCCATGTTGAGCTCCTTTGTAAGCTGCATCTCTGCCATCATGGCCCCTTTGCACATAAGTCCACTGATAAGGCACCTACGTTTCTGAGAAAATAAAGAGGCTAATTTACTGCATAATCCATGATGTCATCTTCTGCATAGGATACAATGTTATAATTTATCTTAGACACAAACTTCTTACTCTGTATAAAATTTTAACAATACATCTATATATCTTTTTCCCTTACCAACTTATTACCAATTTTCCAATCTTGTTCTTTTCAAATCCCTCACATGGAGAAAAATCATTACTCAGTGTCCACAAATCTATAAATAACTGCATATCTCTCCCTTTATCAGCCCTAAAAATATGACAACCACATATACTCTTTGAAGTTTTGGCTACTGAGAGATTTTCTTGCCTTTATCTTTAAGGACTATACCTGAAAGTGAAGATATTTTGGCAGTCTACTTCTAAATCACACAAAACAGTTGGGCAAAGCCATGTATGTTAGGCAAAAGAATAACCTCCAAATACATTCACATTCTCATTTAGAGAATTCGTCAATATATTATGTTACATGGTATGTATGTCATTTTATATCGCTCTAACAAAGTACTATAGACTCAGTAGCTTAAACAACAAACATTTCTCACAGTTCTGGAGACTAGGGAGTTTAGATCAAGACACCAGACCACTTGGTTGTCTGGGGAGGGCTCATTTCCTGGTTCACAGAATGCCTCCTTCCTGATGTATCCTCACATGGCAGAAAAGAGGCCAGAGAAGTCTTTAAGGTTGCTTTTCTAAGGGTACTAATTTCATTCATAAAGGCTCCACCCTCAACTAATTTTATCTCCCAAACCTTACCTACCTCCTAATACCATCAAACTAGGACTTAGCATTTTTACATATGAATTTTGGGTGACACAACATTCAGTCCATTGCACTTAGCAAGGAAGAATTAAGATCACATACATAATCAAGCTTGTTATTCAGTTTATCTTGAAATTAGAAGAGTATGTTGGATTGCACAAGTAGGTCTAGTATAATCACAATGGTCGTAAGAGAAAGGGTGGAACAAGATGGTCACAGTCAGAGAGATTTTAAATACTATGCTGCTCTGCTGATTTTGAAGATGGAGCAAGAGACCATGAGCCAAGGAATGCAGAAGTCCTCTAGAACATAGAAGAGACAAAGAAATACATTCTCACCTGAAGCTTCCAGAAGAAACAAACTCTGCAATACTTTTAGTCCAGGGAGAAAAATTTTGAACATCTCCAGCACTCTAAAATAACAAATTTGTGTTGTTTTAGGACACTATGAAACAGGACACCATCTTACTTTGTTTGTTTGTTTGTTTGTTTTCTGTTTTTTGTTTTCCTCTGCCCTCTGGTCAGAGAGAACTTCCCATGAGGATGTAAGAATCAATGGCAGGAGGAGTTCTAAGGAGGCAGAAGTGGTCACAGTGGAACTATAAGAAGCTTGGTATGCAGTTTACTCGAGCGTTCAAATCTACTCAGGTCCAATGTCAAATATACTACTTCCTTCTTAAAATTGGGCACTACTATTTTCACCAAAATGTATGACTTTGTGGATTAAAAAGATCCTATTATAAAACCAAATCAGTGTCAATGGCTACTTGATGTTTTATGATTAATATTCTGTTTCTACCAATGCCCAATATCAAGATAGAATCTATCCTTAAGGGATTATATTTAATTACCGAAGAAGACATGTACTTCAATATCCTACGATGTTCTGCCTAGATTCTCTTATTGGTATTTTCCAGAACTCCATACAACAAGCTACCTGGTATTTCAGCAGAGCATAAGGAAGAAGCATGAGAAAAACTACCACGCGTTAACTACTTAAATCCCAGTATTTCTACCAAGGATCCTTCAATTTAAACATAAATTTAGTTTTCCACATCCCTGAGAAAGCGCTAGGAATTAGTGAGTAGAGTAGGTAGCTGAAGAGGTCTTGTATGAGCTTCATTCCCAGTACTTCTACATACAACATTAGATATTGAGAGAAAGATTGCACAGGTCATTTACTCATTACATACTTTTTGCTTCTATTAAGTTTTCCATCATCATATCTCTTGTACCTGATAACTAATACAATAAAATAATTAAGAAGAGGAAGTGATATGACAGCAACAAAATTGTAGATACATACACTATGTAATACAATTTATTTGTTCATCTTTAAAAATGCCCATAAACAAATTTCAAATTCTATTTTTGAACAAGCACCTGTGCAGTTAAGAGAGACTGTCATATTTCTTGGCTTTTAAAATTTCTCTCCAGTGGGAATAATATTTTACAAAACAAGTTAGGGAGGCATTTTAGAGTAGGCAACAAGTTTATACCAGAAAACTAATCAAAATTCTTCTTAGACAAAACAACTTAATAAAAAATAAATAAATAAATAAATAAATAAACTACATAATTTAGATAATAACCCAGGATATATTTCAGAGTTCAAAAAAGAATAATGAGTGCTTTGACATAATATCATATATGTTTAAGTGGTAGGAAAATGACAAATTCTATGTTATGAATGCATAGATATAATTTTTTAAATATATGCACTGCTTTGAAATTAGACTCCCATTACTTTGCCCAGGGTGCTCTGTGTATAGATTGTGTCTAATTTTGAATGGATATTCTCAAGAGCAAGATTGCCCTTAATCATTTCACATGGCATAAAATAAAACAAATGGTCTCAATAAATTATAAATCCTATTAACTATAAACGAATAACTGACAAGCAAGGAACTTCTGCACTTTATTTTTTAACTCATTATATCTGTCTCAAAAGTTTAAAAGACCATTTTCCTATTTTTAAGAAGTTAAAACAATAGCTCTCCAAGAAAAACATTAGTTTCACATCACAGCCATCCCTATCCTTGACGCTATTTAGTTGACTTCGTTTGAATCATAACCTCATTAGGTTCTTTAAAAGTCTAAATGTAACAGGATAAAAAAGGAGTCATGTAAATATTCTCTAACTAAAAAGAAGTAAGTGACCATCATTCAAATAAAGGATCAGCAGCCTGCACACTAGAGAGTAACACATTTAATCCAAAAAAATAGCAAACAGTTTAATCTGAGTGAAATATAAGATTATAATATAGAGAATGGTATAATTCACTAAAAGCACAAAAGGATTAATAGTGACTCTCTGGTTTAGGGATAAAATATGATAGAGTGAAGGGGTAATTTCAAATATTATTGAATATAACCACAAGTCATTATCTGGACTTTTTTGCTTTTCCCACATGGGAAACTTTGCAAAGGCTAGGCTGTACAGCTGATAGCAAGGCTGGATATAGAGATTATAGCTCAGCCTAGCTAAGAACCTAGAGTCAATGTCCCTTAAATTTAAGGTTTACAGATGAGTATACAGTAATAAAGAGAGGCTTAGTATCAAATAAGAGATCTAAATGGTTAATAAGCAAGTGAAACTATGCTCAATATTAGTAATCATCCATAGGAATGCAAAATGCAACTATTAGATACTACTTCATACTCACCTGAAAAGATTAATGAAAAATAACATACAAAGAGATAAGTTTTAGAACACTTGGGATGCTCATATGTGGCTAGAAGTATAAACTTGTACAATCACTTTAGAAAACTTTGTCATTGAAGTAGATCACATGGACATAGCTTGCTCGGTGACTTCTTTCTCAGGAATATACTTGTATTATTTTTACAGGTAGGGCTGCTATTAAAAAATACCACAGACTGGGTGGCTTAAACAACAGAAATACATTTTGTCACAGTTCTGGAGGCTGGAAGTCTGAGATCAAGATTGTGAGAGAGTTAGTGTCTTCCAAGGACCCTGAGGAAGAATGTTTCAGGCCTCTGCCCTTGGCTTGCAGATGGCTGCCTTTTCCCTGTGTTTTCACATTGTTTCCAACCTCTCTGTATGTCTGTGTCCAAATATCCTTTTCTTATAAGGACAACAGTCGTATTGGATTAGGGCCCATTTGGAACCTTATTTTAACTTACTTACCTTTTCATAGACCCTGTATTCAAAGACAGTCACGTTTTGAGCTACTGGTGATTAAGTCTTTGACACCTGAATTTGTGGAGTGGAACACATTTCAGCCCCAGAAATACTAAGATAAAAATGTATTTATGTTTATGAAAATCCTGCACAATAATGTTTATTATAGGACCATTCATAATATATCCAAAGTCCAAATTACCCAAATCAACATAACAAATAAAATGAGCCAATAAATATTGACACATTTACACTTCAGACTATTATACAGCAAGGAACATGGATGGGTGAATTTCAGAAAAAGAACAGAAAGGGCAAACATAAAAAGGTAAACATTATGATTTCATATATGTAAAGTACAAGAATAGGAAAAATAAATCTATAACATTAGAAGTAAGGATAAAAATTACTTTGGGGACAGTGGGGTAGGATTGTCACAGGAAGGAGCATAAAATGAATTTTAATACAATATTCCAGGATTTTGTTGTTGTTGTTTTAATCTTAGTGTGTCCGGTTTGTGAAAATATATTAAGTCATGCCCTTAAGAATCCTGCATATTACCGAATATTTTTATGCTGTAATACAATTTACAAAAAGAGTAACTGAATCCACAAGTTGACTGAAACAACGGATGTTGGTATTTATAACAGATTATTACACTCTATTATTTTCTACTACCTTAGAGGAGAGTGGCGTGATGACTAATTAAAATTTAAAATGAAAAACTTGATGAACTATTTTTGTGTTTTAGCTCTGACCATTCACTGGGTTCGTAATATTGAAAAATCTTTTTTCTTCATTGAGTCTCAGATTTCAACCCCTTCAACTAATGATTTCCATAGTCTTTTATTTTGAAGATCTCTTTCAACTTTAGAATTTTATACTCTTATTAATTTAGGAGTCAAATTATTGAAATTCGAGTAAAATTCTTTTTTAAACACTTGATTAGGAGAAGTATAAATTTCCCATCATTGATGATAACTATTTCTTATTTTACTGTAAATGAACTCTTAAGATAGCTTAATTTCTAGAATTAAGGTTAATTTTTAGTTAGTAATTTTTAAAAGTAATTTTTATTAATTTATTAATTGTGACAAATGGATTGTATGTCTTTCCAAAGAAAATGTATTTATTTAAAAATAATTAAGATGGTGACACTTAAAAATGTCCACTTTTTGATAATTGATAATATTGGAACTTGGAAAACTTTTCCCAAAAACATGTATTCTTAAGTAATAGAAAATATTGGAAATTTTACTAAGGCACAAGAAAGAAACCATGCCAAAGGTCAGACAACTAGCAAAGGATGCAGAGAGTGGCACAATATTATCAGTGGCACTGAAAGAGAATTGGGGATAATTTGAAGTCAGAGACTGATACAGCTAAATTAACTGAAAATAATGGGGTGTGTGTGTGTGTGTGTGTGTGTGTGTGTGTGTAGTAGGAATGTGAAGGGAAGTAACATTTTCACCTATATATAAATTATTTCATCTTCTCATTTGTTCAGTTACATATTCACTAAGCACTTAAAATGTGCTCGTCCCCTCTGATGTTGGTGCTTAGCATACATCAGCAAACACACTAAACAAATGTCTTTCCCTTTCTAATCTACCTCCTAGTGAAAGATAACATCAAATAAATAACAAGGACATCATACCATGTGTATAGGCAAATTTCACTTTTTAGTATGCTCATGTTGAATGATTTCTGTAAGCTAACAAGAACTAGGACATTTCAACTTTCGTATTGTCTCATGTATTGCACAGCAAAACTAAAACTGAAATGGCTATATTGAGCTTTTTGTTTTCAGTACCCATATTGTGATACTTTACCTTGAGGATGTCTAGTGCAACAAAAATAATGCCTATGTCCAAAAACAGCAAAATATTAATAGGAAGAAAGATGAACTAAATCACCCTTCAGCAGCAGTTGCCTGATACTGCTATACTCACTTTCAAGAAGTATTCATAGAATACAATTGATGTTGGATTCATCAAGATTATTGTGTTTGATGACGAGTGAAGAGAGAAAATGTGAAATATAATGAATAGCTTTCTGTTTCTAAATTCAAGCAGAGGTTTAAGTATTTTAGGCTTTCTTTGAGTGGTCATGAGGTAACCTTTTCAAATTTGATAACAAACAACCTCACAGTTGGGCAATACTATTGCCATGTGGAAAAAGCCAAAACACTTAATGAGAAAACTTACTTCTCGTATTTCAACACCTGAATTGTTTTTTTCATCCCCGCGAACTTTAGTTTACCTTTCATTGTCGAAGTTTTTAAAAAGAGAAAATAGTAGTATAAATGCCTGTAATTGTTTAAAAAACTACATACAATATTAAAAGATTTGAGATGACTAGAGTGTCTTATAATCTGACAGATATAAATACTTCCATTTATTTTCTATCCTTGAAGCACACCATTCGTCCTTGGATAGGTCACTTAATCCTTCTTGAATGATTTTTTTCACTATGCAATTACCTCAATAGTAATAATTACCTTAGGAATGATACGAAGAATAAATCTTGAATTATATAGAATTGAGTAGAAAATGTGATTAGTATAGCAGTCATACAAGGGGTTTGTTGTACTGAGTTTAATTCAGACCAATCTAAAATTAACATTCACTCTTAACATATTAAGACAGTAAATGTATGCAATCTTTCCTTCAAAGATTAGTAAAGAATAAATACCGATGGGTAGTGATGAATTTTTCTTAGTATCTGTAGCCCAGATTTATAAAAAACAGCTTGCAATATATAATGGAGAAAAATTACTTCTCTACTCTGAATTCATTATCCCCAATACCCAGACTTATTACTTAAATACCAGTGTATTATGTGCAGATTCTATTGTCCTGGGGAGACCTTACAGTATTGAAATGTCTCCTGGTGCATACTCCAAGTCTGTTATAATGCTGACGTGAATGATGTGTTATACACCAATTTAACTATTAACTATTAATTCAAAAGTGATTGTTTGATTAGAATGCAGAAAGGCATGAACAAAGTTTCAGGAGACATTCAGAATGAATATTTTCACCCATATAAAAATACATTTATCTCTTTATTGAGTCAGTTAAATATTCACTAAGCACTTACCATGTGCCAGCCCCTTCTGTTTTTGGTGCTTAGAATACATCAGCAAACATATTAAACAAATGTCTTTCCCCTTCAAATTTACTTCCTATTGAAAGAAGACAGCAAATAAATAACATGAGAAAATCATATAGTATATTAGTTGTTAATAAATGGTATGTGAAAAAGAAAAGGTAGCGAAGAGTAAGGAGTACAGTAAGTATGAATGGTCCAGGGGGAGGAGAAGGTTGCAGTATTAAACAGGGTGGTCAAAGCAACCTTGATGACTCTGAGCACCTTGACAAAAGCAAAGGAGTTAGAAATGCAGATATGAATAAAATGTGTTCTTATAAAAGGAAATGGCCAGTACAAAAGCCCTATAGTCATAGCACGCCTGCTGTGTTCAAGGTCAAGCAAACAAGCCAGTACAGCTGGAGCAGGGAGAAAGGCAAGTCATGAGGTCACACAGTAATGGCAGCCAGTCCACGAAGGACCTGGGAAGACACTGACTTTTATTCTTAGGGAAATGAAAGCCATTACAGATTATGAGTAGCCATAGATCTTTGACTAGTTGTTTTGTGGAAAATAGATTATAAGGAAGCAACGGAACAATCTATGCTAGAGATGATGTTAGCTTTGTACAAGGTGGTCCCAGCAGACAGATGATTAGGGGTAGATTTTTTCATATATCACAATAGAAGAACTTTCTGATGCAATGCACATGAGGTGTGAGGAAAGGAGACTGATCAAGAATTAAACAAAGGTTTTGTTCTGAGTAATTGGAAGGATGGAACTGCCTTTAGGTGACGTAGGGAAGAATGTGATTAGAACAACCCACGTTAGAATCTCTCAAATCCCTATGAGTTTCTCACAATAACATGATTCAGGAGAAAATCAACCACCTTAAAACATCACAAGACTTCAGACTAATGTCATGACACAAAGGTATTTATCTTAATTTCCATAAAAATGACCTTATTGCACCAATAATAGAAGAGATAAAATATTAAAGGAAAATAAAGAGAGGGCAAGACAGAAATAGAAACCTTTTAGGAAACTCTTCAATGATGCCTTTAGGGAAACCATAGATAAAAACTGATCCTTGCCAATTCTGACAATATGCACGTATTTTCAGACCATTTTAGTTTTAAAGAATAAGCAAAAACAGGCCAGGTGCGGTGGCTCACGCAGGTAATCCCAGCACTTTGGGAGGTCGAGGTGGGTGGATCACGAGGTGAAGAGATTGAGATCATCCTGGCCAACATAATGAAACCCTGTCTCTACTAAAAATACAAAAATTAGCCAAGGGTGGTGGCACATGCCTATAATCCCAGCTACGCGGTAGGCTGAGGCTGGAGAATCGCTTGAACCTGGGAGGCGGAGGTTGCAGTGAGCCGAGATCACCACTGCATTGCAGCTTGGCGACAGAGCGATACTCCATCTCAAATAATTAAATAAATAAATAAATAAATAAGCAGAACCAAAGTTAGTTACAACTCCACTATAACAAGCAAAAAAGAAAACATATTTATGGAACAGTGCTTTTCAAATTGCTTTGTAACACTTCAGGTTTCTCAGCGATTAGGGTTTTTAAGGGAAGAATCAGGCAGGGCGTAACTTCATGTTTATTGTCTTTTTGTTTGTTAGCATTCTATAAATGAATTTACATACACAAAAATACTGCTATCTTTTGCTCAACCCTAAAACCACTGTTGTAGGGGAAGGCTTCTCATTTTATACTTCCATTTAAAATGTGAATTTATTTTTTCTTCCACACTATCATAGATTTTGAATTTGAAGTTAAGTAGAAATAGCAGTGTTGGTAAGAGGAAATGCACACATATTGTTGATACTATATTTGACTACTTTTATTGTACAAAATGGTCAAAATCCAGCAATAATTCTTTCTCTGTTTTTATAAAGAAAAAGCAATTGTGTATCAATATTATGAAATATAATTGTCATTGTAGTACTTTAAGTTATTTATATCCTATTTGAATTTTAAATTTTCCCACTAAGAGTTTTGGAGTGGTTATTTTAAGTATACTTGATGTTTACTTCCTAGGAACTTTGACCATCATTATAGAAAATGTGAACAGCATGTATATGCTCACCCAATTACCTCACATGCATGTATTTGTTCATTTCAAAACTCATGGGATAACTTTTATTTTAAAAGCAATTCAAGAAAAAGAAGCTAATTTATGTTTGGAAAAGCTATTTTCTATTGAAAATAAAATATAAATAAAAACACAGTTAATTACTAAATTTTCAAATTACATAAAATTGATATTATTAACAAGATTTCATTTGAAACAGAAAAGCACATAAGCATGTTTAATAAAATGGCTCCATAAAATGATGCTTACCTTTGAAGATTCAACTCTAGAAATTTTAGCTCAGTTCATTCAGATGAAATACTATGAAATTGTTGATTATTTTAAAAAGTGACCCACTGACTTGTATCTTAAGCAAGAAAAATTAATTGTTTCAGGTCAACTAAGATTTAACTCCTCTATAATGCATATTCTTTTGGTAATAGTTCACCATCTTGTAACTGTCAACTGTTTGTATGTTATATATTAGCTATTTTGACAGCAACTGTAGTTCTCTGCATAATTTTTAAAAATTTTTTTGAGACTGCGTTTCGCTCTTGTTGCCCAGACTGGAGTGCAGTGACACGATCTCGGCTCACTACAACCTCCACCTCCCCAGGCTTAAGTGATTCTCCTGCCCCAGTCTCCCGAATAGCTGGGATTACAGGCACCCATCACCATGCCTGGCTAATTTTTTTTGTATTTTTAGTAGAGACGGGGTTTCACCATATTGGCCAGGCTGGTCTGGAACTCCTGACCTCAGGTGTTCCACCCACCTCGGCCTCCTAAAGTGCTGGGATTACAGGTATGAGCAACCACACCCAGCCTCTCTGCATAATTCTTTATACCTTAATAAAAGTGCACCTTCTGAAAATTCTCATGTCTAATAATGTTTAATGGATGCAAAATTTGTACTTATTAAATTTTTGTTTATATTATAGATTGCAATTTTTTATATGTTATTAGTAATTAAGAATGAAAGTTTTACAATTATTTTCCATGTAAACATTGTACATATTGTTAACTTAGATTTAAAAAAAACTTTTTTTACAGGAGAGGGTGGGACATTCCTTGGTGAAACCTCTCCTCTCATGAATTGTGGCCACACTGTTTATGCCAGGATATATTCATTCCATAATGTACTAACATATTATGAATATTTTACCAACAATTGTGCCTTCATAATATTTTTGACACACTGTAACATTTCAAACTTTATAAAATTTATTTCAACAGTACAATTGGCCATAAAATACTTATTTTCAGTGGAAAAAAACGCATTAAATGTTTTAGAATTCATTTGTACTCAGTAATCTTTTCACATGTTTTGGAGATGGCATAAATAATTAGGGCTTGAAGATCAAACAGTTAATGTACCAATAAATATTTGTATTAGTCTATTCTCTCATTGCTATAAAGAACTACCTCAAACTGAATAATGTATAAAGAAAAGTGGTTTAATTGGCTCACAGCTCCACAGGCTGTACAGGAAGCATGGCTACGGAAGCCTAAGCAAACTTACAACACGGCAGGAGGTGAGAGAGAAGCAGGCACGTCCTACGTGGCTGGAGCAGGAGGAAGAGACTGAAGCAGAGGTGCTACACACTTTTCAACAGGATGCCGTGCGCACTCATTCACTATCATGTGAATAGCAAGCGGGAAATGCACCCTCATGATCCAGTTGTCTCCCACCAGGCCCTTCCTCCAACACTGGGGATTATAATTCTAAATGAGATTTTGGTGGGGACACAAATCCAAACCATATCAGTATCATAAACTTCTACTAAACAAAGAACAATAACAAGATAAGAGGCCTCTGCATTGGAGGTGACAGTGAGTAGAGACCTGAGTATTGTGGGAAATTGATAGACTGATAGAGGTTCATTTATTCAGGACCAGGTGTACTCAGGGACCTTTGCTTTGATCACAGGGATAAGTATGAACACACATGTGGTTGGAAGAGCCTCTGTCTTAGTGTTATATTTAAAAGTCTGGACTTTATTTTGATGTAAAGATCTAAGAGATTATTTTTTAAGATTATGACATCATTATATTTTATTTTTAAAGTGACTATTCTGGAATTACAAAGATGATAAAGATTACTTCTTTACTTCTTCTGCTATTCCACAGTGGTCGGATTACAGGTGTGAGCCATTGTGCCCGGCCTTACAATTACATAAAAGATAGTTGATACAAAGAATGACAGGGCTTTGTAAGTCTGACAGAAAATGAATGAAATGTTGTGTCTTATGTCTGTAATGCCAGTACTTTGGGAGGCCTAGAAAGGTGGATCACTTAAGCCCAGGAGTTTGAAACCAGCCTGGCAACATGTCAAAAATCCCATCTCTACAAAAAAAAATTCAAATTTTGCCAGAGATGGTGGCTCGCACCTGTAGTCCCAGCTACTTGGGCAGCTGAGGTGGGAGGATAACTTGAGTTCAGGAGACTGTGGTTACAATGAGCCCAAATGGGGCCACTGCACTCCTACTTGGGTGACAGAGGAAAACCCTGTCTCACAAACAAACAAACAAAACAAAACAAAAACTGCTTTGGGTAAAAACAAATGAATTGAGAATGACATTTCTGGATAGACTCCTCTCCCACCACCACAGATATGATAACTGGGAAACTGCAAATGAGAAGAGGGAGAGGGACTGAAAATTTCTAGAAAAACCTCAGCAGTTTGGGAATCAGTGTGGATGAGGCAAATGTAAGAGAGGCAGTTGCAGCTTTGGATTTCTGGATGACAGAATAAAGCAAGAGCCAGAGAGCAATATGGTACTCAACAATGACTGCACCTCCAGGATGCCTTACAAAATGAAGGCATGAAATTTGCAGGATTTAAAAACTCAGAATTTTGTGTGGAATGTGACCTCAAAACTACTGAAGATTTTCATTTACATTTCTGTGATTCATTTGTCATTTCAAAGACATACCTAAGGAAGCAAGATAATGAATTCCCAGCAGTGCTTAGAGATGAATTGATACCTAAAAGTGTGAATACCCATCAAGCTAAATATGCTAAATATCCTTTCCTGTTATTCTAAAAGTAATAAAAATTGGTGGACAAATTGCCTGGATTTGAATCTTAGTTCTACCAATTACTTTATTTGACATATTATTTAATATTGTGGTCCTCAGTTACTAGTTGCATAAAATGAAGGCAGTGTGACAGTTACATAGATTAAGTGAGTTATATATGACATTTTAGTTTCCAATAAACTTAGCTATTATTATATTCTTCATTATAGTTGTTATTATTTATTTCAATTATTGTTCAAAGGTGAATAATATCTTATTTCAAATGGTTAAGTTCTAAGATGGTTAAGTTCCTATGTACTGTTTGTACTCATTCAATTCTACCTGATCATTTCACACATTTCTTTTTCATATGAAGAACTGAAATATATATTCCAGTATAGCCCACTTTAAATGAAGATGCTTTAGCCCTGAATTGCATATGTTATAGTATTTAAACTACCTGAAATAGTGATAAAAATTAATATAATTAAAGGCAATGAACTATAGATTATTTATAATAAACACAACTGAATACATATTATACTAATTTATCATTCTGAAATGTAAGTAATTTTGGCCTTATTAATGAGAATCATTTGGGTCATTTGCGTGCAAATGATGCATTACTTATGCATAAAAAAACACTATAGCTATTTAACCCTCAAGACATTAAGTCCTTCTCCCAGATGAAAACAAACATACACACGTGTGCACATACACACACATGCTTACACAGAAATTTATATATATAAAATGTACACACATAATTTTACCTGGATGTTTTTTATTACACAATTTATTTTGTACCATGTTCTTTTTAGAGAAAAAATAAAGTATTTCACAAAAAATATTCTTTTTCCAGAGTAACATAGTGAAAAATCACAGGAAATCTAAGACCACATGCAAATAATGATACTACCAAAGTTTTTAATGGTGGGCCACTCAATTGAGGGATGTTTTTCAAAATGGAACATAATTTTAATTATATTAACATTTAAGTTTTTAAAATTTAAAATTATTTTATTTTACATTTGGAAAAATTTTAGTTTTTCCCCACTATTTGTACATTTATATTGACTTCTATAGTCAGTTAATCTAAAATGTAAGTGAAGCTTAAAATTAAATTACTCAGTCTTTGTTTTGGATTAAAATATTGTAGAAGTATGTGGCATAATTTGGGCATTATCAAGTATGATTCATCCAGATTACATCAGGTTCTTGTTATGTTTATTAATCACTCTTTATGTAGGTTCATTAGTATACAGTACAAATCTTATAAATTGAAAATAAAAAGTAGATTTTAGAACCCTATCTCTCGTTGTATATAGGAGGTCTCCTCTATGGAAAGAATCATTATACGTTACACATGACAGAAGTTTGCTATAGCAAATTCAATAATGAATATATATGATGAAGAGTTTCAATGACTTTTCTTCTGATGTGCCTTTAGTTATGACATTGAATCCAAATACTACTACATAAAAGGTATTTCTACCTATTGTTTCAGAGTGTTCCATCATTTTCTTTGCTTGTTATCTCCTTCTCACTCCTATACTTCCTTCTCAGAGAACATGGTTGCGCTCTGTTCAGAGTCTGCTTTGAAATTGTTTCCCAAGAAGGCTCTTGATACCACGTTCTGGCCATCATTGATTGGACTACAGGTATTCACTGTCTCAAGTCAGACTATTGAGATTCTCTTTCCTAAGAAGAAACTATGCACCTGACTGCATTCAGGCTTTGTTGAACATTAAGTGCAATATAGTGCCAAGCAGCCATTTTTTACCATGTGCCCAAAGGAGAGAGACCATGTATAGTGAGGAACACCAAGAAAATAAGTGTCAGAAGATTGGAGTGCTGATGTTTTAAAATAATTGTATTTCAGAGGTCCAAGAAGAACTGCCAAGGAATCAACAGAATAAACTCACCTCAAGTTTAAAGTATGGTTTAATGTGAGATATTACTTTTGGAAATCATCATATATATGTATCTTTTAGGAAACTGTGAAAAGAGATAAGAGAAGAAATTTAAGAAAACACCTTAAATATTTCCAATATTTAAATCTGAGAGAGAGAATGATGTGCTGAGAGAACCAGGAAAGCTGGTGGTGGAATTTAATCCAAATACAAAGATCAAAAACCCAGAGAAGCTATAATTTAGCTTCTAGTCTGAGGCTAAAGGCTGGTGTACGTCCCAGAGTTCAAAGTCCTTAAAACCAGGAGCTTCAATTTGAGAGCAGGAAAAGATGAATGTCTTAGTCATGATAAGAGAGAGAATTCGTCCTTCCTCTATGTTTTGTATTCTATCAGGACCTCAATGGATTAAATGATGCCCAGATCTCCTTCACTGTTTACTGATTTAGGTGTTAATTTCTTCTAGAAAGATCCTCACAATCCCAACCAGAAATAATGTTTTACCAGCTATGTGGGCAGCCCTTACCCCAGTCAAGTTGACATATAAAATTAACCATCATAAGTTGATCCCCTGTCAACGTGGCTCCTGCGAACATCCCTTTAAGCCAAAATTAATCCTCATATAAACAAAATAAAAAGGACATAATTTCACTTAATATTATACAGTATCATGCATTCAACTGAAAACAAAATGCACAAATTCCTTCCCCAGAAGAAGAGGTAATTGCCTTGAGTAATGGTTACTTTTCTCCAGATACCTCATACTTTAAATACTGTGATATAAAATGAACAATATTTAAATACTGATATAAAGTTAATACATCTTACATGATAAGCAAATAAAAATGTAAAGAAAACAAAGACATTACTTAATACATATATTATGTACATACAAATAGATATTAAAAATAAACGGAGGACATAACAATTATAGTGCTCATTTCTTTAACTGTTCACAAGGTCATAGCTGGTACTTATAATAACCACCTTCTTCGACCACCCATTCTGTATTTCCTATGCCTTTTGCAAGAACCTCAGCTTGTCGTGATTCTTCACCTGGTGGGAAAACTGAAACATTCATCCCTGAAGATTCTGGGCCATTCATGGTTTTGCCTAGATTGAGCTGTTGTAGTTTTTCATTGACCTTAATTTCAAGACATGATAACACTTAGAGATCACCTAAAAGAGGTCTTCTATTTTCCAAACACACTCTTTCTTACCTCCATTATGGAGTAGTAGTTCAATTTCTTCTTGGTACTCAGGAACTTCTTGGGACCCCAGTCAATATCGTAGCCAATACCATAACTCCCTTCATGGCCTGTGGACTCAGAGGCTTGAGGAACCCAATGTGGCTGGCAGTCTTAACTTCAAGTTCAATAGAATTATTATTGTGTTTTCTAGTGGAAGTATTTTTTTCCTCTAGAGTTAAGACTTATAGGACAGCAAAACATAAAGCTACAGGAACAGAAAACAAAAATTTTGCTAGTGAGTCGCTAGGAATACTAGTAATGCCACTACTATTTTTCACCCTTTGATTTCTGAACTTATGAATCCTGGCTATGGGTGAAACAAACACCATATATTGGACACTGATTCAGAGAATACACAGCCTTCTGGAAAACCCTGAACCAGCCCTTCAAAATATTTTACCTAGCTGACACTGTAACTGAGTCTTCAAAAGGCCATTCTACCCTTCTATAAAGCCAGCTACCTCAGGATGGTAGGGAACATTGTAGGACCAGGACATTGCATGAGCATGACTCCACCGACATACTTCTTTGGCTGTGAAGTAAATACCCTGGTTAAAAGCAATGTTGTGTGGAATAAAATGACAGTGTAAAAAAGCATTCTATAAGTCCATGGATGGTAGTTTTGGCAGAAACACTGAATGCATGGAAGACAAATCCAGATCCAGAGAGCCTATTCCAGTAAGGACAAAATGATGCCCCTCCCATAATGGAAGCAGTCCAGTGTAATTTACTTGCCATCAGGCTGTTGGCTGATCACACCAGCGGATGGTGCCATACTGAAGTTTTACTGTTGGTCTCTGCTGCTGACACACTGGGCACTCCATGTTTGGCATAGCCAGGCTAGACTGGTGAGTAAAATTCCATGTTGCTGAGCCCATACCTAACCTCCATCCTTGCCTTCATGGCCACTTTGCTCATGCGTTTATAAAGTAATGGCAAGGCTGGGAAAAGAGGATGACTAATATCCAGAGAATGGGTCATCCAATCCACTTGATTATTCAAATTTTCTCTTGAGGTCATTCTTTGGTGAACATTATCATGAGACATAATTATTTTCACTTTTGTTGTCCATTCAGGGAGGTCCATCTACATACTTCTTCTCCAAATTCTTTGTCACCAATTTTCCAAGTTCCTTCCAAGTCCCTAATGATCCAGCCATTTCACTATAGCCCATTAACCACTATACAATTAAAAGTCAGGCTTTATTTTTATATATTTTTTGTTTTAATTGCAACAAGGGGCAACACTATTCAAAGTTCTACCCATTGGGAAGATTCCCCCTTTCAGCACTATCTTTCAGAATTGTCCCAGAAAGTGGCAGTGGTGCTATAGCTAACCACTTTTAGATGGTGCCTGCGTAACATGCAGAACCATCTGTAAACCAGGCCAGCGTCTTCTCTTGCTCTCTCAGCTGACCATAGGGAACTCTTCATGAGTTGATTTGAATATCATGTTGAAGTATTGTATATGATCTAAGGAAAAACATTTTTTTCTTTTTTCTCACTTATTAAAATATTATATTAATATGTACATCAAAGTATTCTTATGAAATACCATTGGCATACTTACCTAGTACTCAGTTGGTCCTAAAATGCACTTTTCCCTTGCTTTTTAAATTATATATGCATTCTAACTGAATGACCTCGTTCACTTTACTTGTGAGCTACTTACATACTAATGCCTTTCAAATGGCAAAAGTCTCCTTCCAAAGTTTTAGACCTGTATTTCAATCATCTATTAATTACACCTCCACCACATGTTCTATGGTTACTTCAAATCTAAAATTGACTTAGGATTTATTTCTCCCAAATCACTGATAATTCCACTGGCTGAGCTTAAATCTTATAAAAATCTTGTACTGCCACAAACATGCTACAATATCATGCCTCCAAGTCTTAGCATGTTCTTCTCCTTTTTTAATGGTAAATCTAAAACATTTCGAATATTAGTTTCTCTTTGATGCTTGCCATGAACATCCCAAAGACATCCTAGGTAGTGTAGATTTTTATATTTTAGTAATTTATTGATATTCACTTGTTTTTATCTCTGCCAGGCAAAATGCCCCTCTCTAAATACAACCCTTATTAAACCAAACGAAACCAAAACAAAACAAAAATTTAAATCTGTTTTTTGACTCAACAAATCAATCCAGGTTATTCTCCCTATGCTATACTTGAAATAATTTCTTCAAATATCTCCATATCCCATTTTATTTTCTTATACTTGGATTCTACCTCTCTCCAAAATCTCACAAGTAGAAAAGCTTACTTAATCCAGTTTCATCCTTGAACGGAATTCTGTGCTAGCCACTTCCAAAATGTACAATTTAACAAAACCCTGTGTACACTCCCAAATGAGGTTCTTAGGCCTCTAGATAGAGCTTGCACTACATGTTTTTAGTTCTCTGAAAAGAGTATTTATCAGGCAATGCATTACAAACTACTTTTGTACATGTCACTCTTCCCATTGAGCTTAACTTCTTAAGTTGTAATGTGTATATCTTAAACATTTTCCTTCCAGTCGTTATGATAATGCAAGTTCTGTTGTGATGCTTAATAATTTCTTTTTAATAAAACAGTTAATAGAAAGGAAGTAAAACTCCTGCACTAATCTTTATTGAAAACTGTACTGGCAACAGTTGGGTTTCTGGTTTTATATATGAAGCCCTGTTGTATTAGTCCGTTCTCACACTGGTATGAAGAAATACCCAAGACTGGGTAATTTATAAAACAAAGAGGTTTAATTGACTCACAATTCTGCATGGCGGGGGAGACCAAGGAAACTTACAATCATGGCAGAAGGCAAATGAGAAGCAGGCATCTTCTTCACGCGGCAGCAAGATGAAATGCGTGCAAGCAGGGAAGTGCCAGACACTTATAAAATCATCAAATCTCAGCCAGGCGTGGTGGCTGACACCTGTAATCCCAGCACTTTGGGAGACCAAGGCGGGTGGATCACGAGGTCAGGAGTTCGAGACCAGCCTGACCAACATGGTGAAACCCTGTCGCTACTAAAAACACAAAAATTATCCAGGCATGGTGGTGAGTGCCTGTAATCTCAGCTACTCTGGAGACTGAGGCAGGAGAATCACTTGAACCCGGAAGGCAGAGGTTGCAGTGAGCTCAGATCACACCACTGCAGTCCAGCTGGGGTGACAGAGCGAGACTCCGTCTCAAAAATAAATAAATAAATAAATCATCAAATCTCATGAGATTAACTCAATATCATGAGAACAGCATGGCGGAAACTGTCCCCACGATCCAATTCCCTCCACCTGGTCCCACCCTACACACGTGGGGACTATGGGCTTATAATTCAAGGTGATATTTGGGTGAGGAGACAGAATCAAACCATATCACCTGGTATACACCCACATGCCTCGCCCAGTACCAATAAGCTCAATTCCTTAAAATGCAGGAGTTGCATCTCAGGATGTAAGACATGTATTAGCTACCGGTCACCCTCTGAGCAGCATATCTTCAACTTCTCACTGGTGAGTTCCCTTTTTATATTTCAAACGTGTAGAGTGACAAGTGAGATTCCACATGCTTTTTGTTTTCCATTGTGATAATACTTTCGACTTTCTCTCTTCAATTATAGTTGGGCTTGGTAGAAAATTACAGCCTCAAAGCTACTGTGGTTTTCACAGCACAGTCACTATATACCTCTTCTTTATCTAAATTCTTTTATTCTGATTAAAAATCCAATGCTAATTTTACAATCACTTTTTCTAGGAATCTGATTTTTCTTTTGTTTTAGGTTTTATTCATTGTTTTCTAAATGAATTTTATTTAGAAATAAATAAAAGTGTTTCATT
Source organism: Macaca mulatta (assembly GCF_049350105.2). Classification (NCBI taxonomy): domain Eukaryota; kingdom Metazoa; phylum Chordata; class Mammalia; order Primates; family Cercopithecidae; genus Macaca; species Macaca mulatta. The sequence goes on along the minus strand of NC_133407.1, from coordinate 179,877,749 downwards.
CGTTGTGTTTTATTCATTGTTTTCTAAAACACGATGATATACCCATGTGTAGACATATGTGCTATTTTATTTCATTTCACTCTAACTTGGCAGTTATCAAGGTATTAAACCTGGTGACTAATGCCTTTTCCCAGTTCTGGGACATTCTCAGTCAATATCTCTTCTAAAAGGATATTTATATTATTTTATTTTTTAACTGATTTTTATTTTTTAACTTGATTTGAAACATTCTTAGTCATATGTTGATTTTTGCTGATCTTTTCTTTTTTATTTGATAGTTTCCAATTCATCTCTTTGTTCAATATTACTGTAATTTTCAATAGGGTCACCTTTTCATCAATTTGTTAGTCACTTAGTATTATATGCTATTTGACCCCTGCAACAAACATTGATTCCAGGGCAGGCCAGAATGTCTGCCTACAAATCCTTGATCAATTTATTTAAATTCTATGTGCCTCAGTTTCTCTACTTTAATGTGGACAATTATATTAAATACTTTATCTAATTATTCTGAGCTAATATTTGTATTTACATATATTTCTTTCCTTTTATTTACTCAAATAGCTAGTCCAGACTCTCAACCCCATTTTTCTAGATTGTTCTAACAGTGTTCCATTGCATCCTTTGAAAAACATGTAATTTTGTCTACAGTATATATTAATCTAACATATCACTGCTATATGCATGTTATTATTTTGCACATAATCAGTCCTAGATTATATTCTCCGGCTAAAGTCTATATATCTGTCAGACACATGGTACCCTTCATTATACAGACTTATTTCTATCTATTTATTTTTTTACTATTTCTCTACCCACACACTTAATCTAGACACAGGTTTCTATTCACAGTCCAACAGATATGTCATACACATTCTGCTCTGCGTTTGTCTTGTTTATTAATTCAATTATTTGTGGATTAATACAATAATTTATGATTTTATATTTTATTAAAAGTGTTGGCTGGGCGCAGTGGCTCACACTTGTGATCCCAGCACTTTAGGAGGTCGAGGCGGGCAGATCATGAGGTCAGGAGTTTGAGACCAGCCTGACCAATATGATGAAACCCCGTCTCTACTAACAATACAAAAATTAGCCAGGCATGGTGGTGCATGCCTGTAATCCCAGCTACTCAGGAGGCTAAGGCAGGAGAATAGCTTGAACTTGGGAGCAGGAGGTTGCAGTAAGCCGAGATTGTACCGTTGTGCTTTGCACTCCAGCCTGGGGCGGCAGAGTGCAACTCCATTTCAAAAAAACAAAACAAAACAAAAGGTGTTGAGTACACAAAGATGAAAAAGTCATGATTTCTTCTGTATGCTGAAGACACAGACATAAAACTATGTAAATAATTTTAGTATAAAGTGATATGTACCATAATGAAGGTTTTATACCTCAGCCTGTACTGTAAAATAAGTTTATGCTTCTTTTAAATTGTGAAATTTTTCATACATACAGTGAATGATACAATAAATACTCTTTTTACTACTTTGAATTAGAAAATGTCTACATTTTATCACATTTATTTCAAATCTTACCATTCTGTAATCAAATTAGTTTGGTCCATTTGTCTAGTCACTAGAGATAGCCATCCTTGTAATTCCCAAAGACATTTCTGAAATATTCATTTGCTACTGTAAAATATGAAAGAGGCTGTGGATACTTTAGCTAATTTTCTACAGTATAAATGAGCCTAAGTGTAAGTAGCAATGACATTTTTCTGAAAGTTTGGTAATAGATAAGCCCATATTAATAGTCTCCTTTAGGTTGGTGCTGACTCATCTTCACAATCAGAAATGCTTCAAGATTAACTGGCTCCTTGCATACAATCATTTTCCAAGACCTGCCACATTTCTTGGCAAAAATTAAACCCTTCCCAGGAGGACTGATATAAGGAAACTCTTTTTTCTTCAGTAGATACTTCCATTCCCCTCCCCCAGTAATGTGTCTGTCTCCAACTAGCCTGACATATGGCCTAAATATTCATAATAAAACTATAGGTGACTGAGATTTTGAATGATTCAACTTTAAATAATACTATATTTGATATATTACCATCTTTCCTCTAATAAAAATGAAATGAAGACTGTCTCCATATCTTACCTGTTTTTAGTTCAGTTTTTCTTTACCAATATCTTTCTTGCAGCTATTGATCAAAACACACAAACCCAAGAAAGTAACAAACATGCATTCACATATACCAAGACAGTGGAAAAAAATAAATAAAGCAATATATTTTAGGCAAGGGATTCTCTAAACCAAAATATTGGTAGTGCTTATTTTCCAAATAGAATGTTGAATGACTTAGCTTCAAGTGTAAATATTTATTATAGGTGTGATGGCTCATGTCTGTAATCCCAGCACTATGGAGGCTGAGGTGGACGAATCACTTGAAGTCAAGAGTTCTAGACAAGTCTGTACAACATAGCAAGATCCTGTCTCTATAAAAAGAAGAAAAACAAACAAACAAAAATATTTCCTAGATTGGACCATGTGAAATTAATATATTGGCCTGTTTTCTTTCTTTATGTTTTCTCTTGTTTCCTTTTATCTTCCTTTCAGCCAAACAATAGATTAACAGGAACATTTTCAAGCGTTTCACGTAAGAATTGGATTGCTTCAAAGTACCTAAGGTTTTCTTGACAACAAAGATTTAGAACACAGTGTGTAAAAAATGTTATTGGGGATCAAACCTACCTAAAGACAAAGTAGTATGCATTCTCTTTTAGAAGGCAGAGCATACATTTAACATTTGAAGAAATTTTATAGCTTCAATACTTGAATTATGTCCTCATCAGGTATTCTGTCACAGACAAGTATACAAGACATTACGAGCAAAGTACACAAAACATGTAACAATGATAAAGTATATTTTAAAACATGATATATGATACTTAAAAACAAAATATACACCTAAGTGGACCAAAATGAAATTGAAAGACAATGTGGTAAATGGGCTAAAGACGTAAATCTACAGGGTTTATAGAGCAAGCATTTAAAATGTGTACGTTTCAGGTGAAAGAATCCAAGCCAGGCAGAAACCAGAAAAGTTGCATATATTACAATAAACAAAGATATATCAGGGAAATATTATGTAATATAGCAACAATAAAGTCATGTTAATATATAAAACACAGTATAATACAAAGGCCACCAATAAAAAAAAAGTGACAATCATGCTAATTCTGAATTCTGAAACATGTATAAAAATCTCTAACCTATAACATCAAACAACATACATTTGTTAGATACAAAGTACAAATGACAAAATTATAACAAAAATATTTAAAATGTATAACCACATGTAAGCTTTGAATATACTAGTCTCAGAAGTATTTGTGTTTCAAGGAAACAGAATTTTGAATTGTATTTGGGATTATGGAAAGCAATATTTTAATGAGTAAGATGTATTAAGAACATATAAGACCCTTAGCAGGTATAGGCCAACAAAAATTAAAAGCTAGTTTATTTTAAGAGTAATTGTTTAGACACACTTACCAAAAGACTATTTCAGAGGAAAACATATTATTCAAGTGAACAATATTTGAACAAAAACCCAAACATCAGCAAACAAAATGAACCTAAAAATAAAGCAATCATCATAAATGTCACTTATTCTGAAATTGTAGATGAGATAGTCAAATTCTGAAGAAAAAATATAACTTCACATTGTTTAAGAAGAATAAACATTGAAATAACGATAAAAATGATGTTATTTAAAAATTGGAGTAAAAAAATTCCCTCCATCCTCCAAGAAAAACTTCAAAATCAAGTGATTTTACTGAAGCTTTATAAAAATTCAAAGAACTTAATCAATAGAAAAAATGTGAGATTTGTATCCAACTCATTTTATGAATTATAGTGTGATGAATACTGTCCTCCAAAAATTCACATCTATCCATACCTCAGAAAGTGACCTTATTTGGAAACAGGGTCATTGTAGATGTAACTAGTTAAAATTAGGTGATATTGGGTTAGGATGGATCCTAAATTCAAGTGACTGATGTCTTTGTAAGAGAAGGAAGAAGACTCAATTAGATGGTCAACACTGACACACAGCAAAGAAGGCCACATGAAGACATAATGAGTTTATGGCATAATGAGGCAGAGATTGCAGTGATGAAGTTACAAACCTAACAACACTAAGAATTGCTGACAACCATCAGAAGCTAGGAAGGGGAAAGGCAGGAATTTTTGCAGATTCTTCAGAAGAAGCATAGTCCTGCTGACACCTTGATTTCATATTTCTAACCTCCAGAACTGTGAGGGAATACATTCCTCTTAAAAATAACACAATTTTATTATTATTATTGCTATTGTTATTGAGACAGAGTCTCACTCTGTTACACAGACTGGAGTGCAGTGGCACAATCTTAGCTCACTACAACCTCCGCTTCCCAGGTTCAAACTATTTTCAGCCTCAGGAGTTGCTGGGATTATAGGCTTCCACCACCATACCCAGCTAATTTTTTTATTTTTAGTAGAGATGGGATTTTGCCATGTTGGCCAGGCTGGTCCCGAACTCCTGACCTCGGGTGATCTGCCTGCCTCAGCCTCCCAAAGTGCTGGGATTATAGGCATAAGCCACCATGCCCGACCCTTTTCTGTTATTTTAAACCACCTAGTTTGTAGTAATTTTTTTTTTTATGGTAGTCACAGGAAGCTAATGGGAGAGGGTAGCATGGGTATTCTTTTAATATAAGAATATAAGAATAAAATGAGAAAGTGTAAGCTTATTTTACTTATGATACTAGATTAAAAAAATCATTTTTTGAGGTATTAGCAAATTAAGTTCCTTATGTATTTTAAAACATCATGACCAAATGGAAATGAGGCATAAAGATAAAAATAACATTGTCCATTGTAAAGACAAATTGAGAGTAACAGCTGAAATGGTTATCTCAATAAATTTGGAAGTACAAAATTCAACATTTATTCATGATTTGCAAATGAAATCCATTAGCAAAATAAGACTACAGAAATATCTTAACCTCATAAATTATGTCTACCAAAAACTCTTCTAGGCCGGGCGCGGTGGCTCAAGCCTATAATCCCAGCATTTTGGGAGGCTGAGATGGGCGGATCATGAGGTCAGGAGATCAAGACCATCCTGGCTAACACGGTGAAACCCCGTCTCTACTAAAAAATACAAAAAACTAGCTGGGCGAGGTGACGGGCACCTGTAGTCCCAGCTACTCGGGAGGCTGAGGCAGGAGAATGGCATAAACCCAGGAGGCAGAGCTTGCAGTGAGCTGAGATCTGGCCACTGCACTCCAGCCTGGGCAACAGAGTGAGACTCCGTCTCAGTAAACATAATACTTTATGTGAAGTTTTAAAGCCAGTGTCAATAACACCAGGAACAAACCAAGAAACTTTCTTATCTCACTATTATTCAAAAATCAGATGCCATGAACAATAAAAAGTGTTTATGAAAAGAAATGGGAAGTATATAAATTGGAGGAAAAAACAACAAAATTATCTAATTGCAAACAACGGTGATTTTCTAGTGAGTCAAATTATTTCTCACATTGCCCTCTCAGGAATTTAGAGAGAATCTACTTGTAGTATTAAAGCATTCAGCAAGATTGCTGAATATAACTTTAATGGACAAAAATTAGTATCATTCATCTAAATATACCACAGAAACTGAAATATTTTAAATGATATAATTTATAATAGCCAGAACCAAAAACCTGCAGAGTTTCTTGGAGTAAATTGAAGAACTGTATAAGAACTAATAGCAATAGTTTAAAAATATTGCACATAAAAGAGAACCTAAATATTCTGAGATTCTAGATTCTTGCAGATAAGAAGGCACAATGCCATACATGTGATGGATTCATAAAGTCATTGATAAAACTAATGTAATTTTAACTATAATTATTAGTAGTTTTCAATGAAAGCAAAAGAATTATTTTAAATTCACCTGGAAGCACAAAATAATTTTGAAAAGCAAGAGCAAGGCAGGCAAATTGTCCCTGCCATATATGACAAAGATTGATACCACACAGGTACTGTGGGTTCAGTTCTCCACCACTACAATAAAGTGAATACTGCAAAAAAGTGAGTTACATTTTTTTTTTTTTTGCTTTCCTGGTGCATATAAAACTCATTTATATTATACTATAGTCTAATTAAAGTGTGCAATAGTATGTCTAAAAAAGTACATACTTTAACTTAAAAATACCTTATTGATTTAAAAGGCTAAATATTATCTGAGACTTCAGTGAGTTGTAATCCCTTTGTTAGTGGAGGGTCTTACCTAGTTGATGACTTCTGACTAATCAGAGTGGCGGTTGCTTAAGGCTGGGGTGGCTTTGGCAGTTTCTTAAGATAAGACAACAATGAAGTATGCCACATTGATTGACTCTTCTTTTCATAAAAGATTTCTCTAGAACACAGCATGCTGTTGGATAGCATTTTACATACAACAGAACTTCACTTGAAATTGAAGTCAATCCTCTCAAACTCGGCTGCTGCTTTATCAACTAAGTTTGTGTAATATTCTAAATTTGTTGCTGTCATTTCAACGATGTTCGCATCTTCATCATAAGTAGGTTTTGTTTCAAGAAACCACTTTTTAAATTCATCCATAAGAAGCAACTCCTCATCGCTGAAGTTTTACCATGAGATTGCAGCAATTCAGTCACGTCCTCAGGCTCCACTTCTAAATCTAGGTCTGTTGCTATTTCTACCCCATCTACAGTTACTTCTTCTACTAAAGTCTTGAACCCCTCAAAGTCATCTGTGAGGGTTGGAATCAACTTCTAAATTCCTTTTAATGATGTTGATATTTTGACCTCCTGTCCTTCACAGCATCTTGAATGGTGAATTATTTCTAAAAACTTTTCTATTTATTTTGCCCAAATCCATCACAGGAATCACTGTATGGCAACTGTAACTGTGTGTAATGTATTTATTTAATAACAAGGTTTGGAAGTTATATTCCTTGATCCAGAGAGTGAAGAAAAAATGTTGTGTTAGTAGTCATGAAAACAATATTAATCTCATTGTACATTGAGTGACTAGGTGCATTCTCAATGAACAGTAATATTTTCAAAGGATTTTTTTTTTTTGTCTGGGCAGTATTTCCCAACAATGGGCTTAAAATATTGATTAAAACATGTTGGAAATAAATGTGCTGTCATCTAGGCTTTGTTGTACCATTTCTAGAGCACAGGCAGGGTAGATTTAGAATAACAGTTGTCTAGAAATTTCAGAATGGTAAATGAGCATTCGCTTCAACTTAAAAGATATCAGCTGCATTAGCCCGTAACAAGAAAGTGGGTCGTTACTTTGAAGCTTTGAAGCCAGGTATTGACTTCTTCTCCATGGCTATGAAAGTCCTAGGTTGCATCTTCTTTCAATAGAAGACCATTTCATCTACATTGAAAAACTTGTTGCTTAGCGTAGCCATCTTCAGTAACTTTACTACTTCAGCAGCCTCTACATCAGCACTTGGTCCCTAACACTGCACTTTTATGCGATGAATATGGCTTCTTCCCTTAAACTTGATAAACCAACCTCTGATAGTTTCTGACTTTTCTTCTGCAGATTTCTCACCTTTCTCAACTTTCAAAAAAGGGTCAGTGTGTTGCTCTGGATTAGGCTTTGCCTTAAGGAAATGTTGTGGCTGGTTTGATCTTCTATTCAAACCACTCAAACTTTGTCCATATCAGCAATAAGGCTGTTTTGCTTTCTTATAATGCATGTCTTCACTGGAGTGGCATTTTTCACTTCCTTCAAGAATATTTGTTGTTGTTGTTGTTTTGTTTTTTTCTTTTTTGGCTGGGCATGGTTGCTCACACCTGTAATTCCAGCATTTTGGGGAGGCCGAGGCAGGGAGATCACGAGGTCAAGAGTTTGACACCAGCCTGGTCAAGTGGTGAAACCCTGTCTCTACTTAAAATACAAAAATTATCTGGGCGTTCCAGCAGGCACCTGTAATCCCAGCTACTCGAGAGGCTGAGGCAGGAGAATCCTTTGAACCTGGGAGGCGGAGCTTGCAGTGAGCCAAGAATGCGTCATTGCACTCCAGTATGGGTGACAGGGTGAGACTCCATCTCCAAGAAAAAAAAAAGAATATATACATAGCCTTGACAACTAGGCCAACTACTTGGTACAAGAGGCCTAGCTTTTGGCTTCTCTCAGTTTCTGACATGCTTTAATCACTAAAGTTAATCATTTCTAGCTTTTGATTTAAAGTGAGAGACGTGCAACCTTTTCTTTTACTTGAAAATGTAGAGACCACTGCAGGGTAATTACTTAGCTTAATTTTGATATTGTAGTGTCTCGGGGAAAAGGGAAGCCTTAGGAGAGGCGGAGAGATGGGGTGACAGCTGGAGCATTCAGAACACATATGTATAGATTAAGTGAGCTATCTTATATGGGTGTTGTTTGTAGAGCCCCAAAACAATTATAATAGTAACATCAAAGATCTCTGACCTCAGCTCACCATAACAGATATAACAATAATAATAGTAACAGTAAAGTTGGAAATATTACAAGAATGACTGAAATGTGACACAGAGACATGAAGTGAGCACACGCTGTTGGACAATTGTGCTGTTAGACTTGGTTTATACAGCATTGCAGCAAACGTTCAATTTCTGAAAAAATACATATTTGTGAAGTACAATAAAGCAAATTATAATAAAACTAGGTGATCCTGTATATGAATTAAAATATCTATGTTTACTAACACAGATATAGACATATAGTTCAATGGGAGAGAACAGATTGTTGAGAGACAGAAACATTTCTAGGATATTGGTATACGATAAAAGTGGCAATGCAAGTCATTAGGAAAAAAGGCAGAATAATCAATATATGACATTGAGCCAGATTGAGTTACTGCATGTCACATACAGAATTACTATGTGTTTGTATTAAATACTGAACATATTAAAGAAAGAGGAATAATCTGTATCATAAATATCTAGTAGAATATTTTTGGAATATCAGAATAAGTATGTATTAGACATGATTGAAAAATAATTTCTGAGTCACACTACCTCGAAATAAGACACAATTAACACCAAAAATTTAAAAACCTGTATAAACACTATTAAAGGACAAATAGTACCTTAGAAGAAGGTATTTATATTGTATAAAACAGAGAAAATAGTAGAATCCAGATATGTGAATAGCTTCTACAAATCAAGAAGAAAAAAGCAAACAAGTATTTCCGCTAAAGTGGACAAATTTTTGACCAAAATATATATGAAAATATGTTCTACCTGATAAATAATAAAGTAAATGCAGATTAAAAGGAGTCCTTTTAATCCAAGAAAATAGGCAAAAATTAAATTTCTTACTGCAATTGTTTAGAAAGATTAAAGGAGCAAAAGATACTAGCCTCAGAGTGAACAGGCAACCCACAGAATGGGAGAAAATTTTTGCAATCTACCCATCTGACAAAGGTTGAATATCCTGAATCTACAAAGAACTTAATTAAATTTACAAGAAAAACAAACACACAGCCCCATCAAAAAGTGGCCAAGGATGTGAACAGGCCCTTCTCAAAAGAAGACATCTGTGAGTCCAACAAACATGAAAAAAAGCTCATCATCACTGATCATTAGGGAAATGCAAATCAAAACCACAATGAGATACCATCTTATGTCAGTCAGAATTGTGATTATTAAGTCAGGAAACAACAGACTCTGACGATGTTGTGGAGAAACAGGAATGCTTTTAAACTGTTGGTAGGAGTGTAAATTAGTTCAACCATTGTGGAAAACAGTATAGCAATTCCTCAAGGATCTAGAATCAGAAAAACTCTTCACCCAGCAATCCCATTACTGGGTATATACCGAAAGGATTATAAATCATTCTGCTATAAAACACATGCACATGTATGTTTATTGCAGCACTATTTACAATAGCAGAGACTTGGAACCAACCCAAATGCCCTTCAATGATAGACTGGATAAGAAAATGTGGCACATATATACCATGGAATACTATGCAGTCATAAAAAAGAATGAGATCATGCCCTTTGCAGGAACATGGATGAATCTGGAAGCCATCATTCTCAGCAAACAAACACAGGAACAGAAAACCAGACACTGCATGTTCTCACTCATAAGTGGGAGTTGAACAGTGGGGACACATGGACACAGGGAGGAGAATATCACATACTGGGTCCTTTTGGGAGGTGGGGGGCAAGAGGAGGGAGAGCATTAGGACAAATACTTAACACATATGGGGCTTAAAACCTAGATGATTGGTTGATAGGTGCAGCAAACCAATATGGAATATGTATACCTATGTAACAAACCTGCACATTCTGCACATGTATCCTGGAACTTAAAGCAAAATAATAAAAAAAAAAATTTAAAAAGAAAGATTAGGTGAAACTGCACCTTACATACACTTCCAGTAGTATTCTAAGTTATTAGAATTGCTTTGGTGAACACTTTTGCAAAATTTAGAAAAAAATTAAAGTATGCTTACTCAGCAATTATGCTTCTAGGAAGACATTTTTTTGTGCACTAAGGAAACAGGTATATGTCTTTTAATGTCAGAATAAGTATTATAATATAAAACTAATATATATTCACATATACTTTGGCTTAAGGAAATGTTGTAGCTGGTTCAATCTTTTGTCAAAATCACCCAATAGTACATATTGCAATATAGTGAAAATGAATACACTATGTTTAAATAGATTATTTTTACATATCACAGAGGATATATTTTCTAAATCTCAAATGTTGAGTCAGAAAAGCAAATTGAAGAGTAAGACGTATATTTTTTTTCCATTATACACATTTTAAAATGCTATTTTTAAGATTTCATATATATACACAAATTCATAGAAAAAATATATTCAGCATAAACAGATAACTTCCAATTCATCGTTATAATTTCTTCCAGTGAGAGATATGGTAATAGGATTGTACTTAAAGGGAAACAAGGAAAAAAATCAAGCTGATTTTTAAAATCAATTTAAAAAATAATTCTAAATTTTATATTTTATGTTCTCCCTCCATATGTATCTGTGTTTTAGTTTTTCACACTACACTAACTTGCTTTTTATATAGATTTTAAAGTGTTCTCTAACTTCATTACCAGTTTTAATCACATTTTCCCACAATTGACTCATCATTTGAGGCTCTGTGACAAATTTACATTTCTTATAATTTCCCTTTGAATTCGGGATTTTTCCTCTCCTTGAGTATACATAGTTAATGTTATTAAATCCTCTTTTCTGTTTTCCTTTAGATTTTTTAAGTCTTTATTGAATTTCTACTTAAAATATCAGGAGGGAAAAATAAAATATGTGCTAATTTTCAAATGGCTGATACACCAGGGCTTACATTCATAAACTTTGAGAAAGACTGTTTTTGAGAAATTATTTATACCCTAAGGAGATAAACAGAGAGTAAACAATTGACAAAAATAAGTGACTCTTCGGGCCAGGCGCGGTGGCTCACGCCTGTAATCCCAGCACTTTAGGAGCCCGAGGCGGGAGGATCACAAGGTAAGGAGATAGAGACCATCTTGGCTAACACGTCAAAACCGCGTCTCTACTAAAAATAAAATAAATAAAATAAAAATAAAAATAAAATAAAATAAAATAAAACAAAACAAAGTAATGTAAAGTAAAGTAAAATAAAATAAAATTTAGTGCCAGCTACTCGGGAGGCCGAGGCAGGAGAATGGCGTGAACCCCTGAGGCGGAGCTTGCAGTGAGCTGAGATGGTGCTAGGGCACTCCAGCCTGGGCGACAGAGCAAGACTCCGTCTCAAAAAGAATAGAATGGAATGGAATGGAATGGAATAGAATAGAATAGAATAGAATAGAATAGAATAGAATAGAACAGAACAGAATAAAAATGTGACTCTTCCAAAAAGAGATGCTCGAAGTTTAACCTACCTTAACATATGTGTACATAATGAATGCATATCCTACAGACTACATTTCCAAAATTTTCATTAAAAAATTACAACATTCCTGCCGGGCATGGTGGCTAACGCCTGTAATCCCAGCACCTTGGGAGGCCAAGGGGAGTGGGTCACCTGAGCTCAGGAGTTCGAGACCAGCCTGGCCAACATGGTGAAACCCCGTCTCTATTAAAAATACAAAGAATTAACTGGATGTGGTGGTGGGTGTCTGTAATTCCAGCTACTAAGGAGGCTGAGGCAGAATAATAATTTGAACCCGGGAGGCAGAGGTTGCAGTGAGCCAAGATCATGCCATTGCACTCCAGCCTGGGCAAAACAAGTGAAAATCAGTCTCAATAATAATAATAATAATAAAATAAAAAATAAAAAGGGACATTCCTTTAAATGGCCTACTAGGAAAATGTAAGGGCTCTCAAATAACATTTTATCTTCCAATTTAATTATTTCTAATGGTATGAATAACTTTTTATTTATATATAATCCATTTTCTGTATTCTGTTTTCTTTTTAACTCAGATTTATTTTTCTTGGATCCAAAGAGTTGCATGCCACTTTATTTCTGTTCATCAGTATGCAAACCGTGGCACCAAGTAAAAACGTGGTCATTCAAAACATTTTTTCTACCAATGTGCCTAACTTTTACGTATTTTCAAAGCAGGATAAGGTTACCTGATTAGATATACTATCAATGGTCCAGAGCCACTATTTAATCTTGGATTCTAACAAAATACATGTTAATCAACTACTTGAGCCACAAACAAAATAAACTACCAGTTGTTTCCATTATCACAATTTCCTAAAACATTTTATGAAATTCCTTGTGTTTTCCCATTTAAGTGAATTTTTTTTTTCATATTAAAAGCATGAAGTTCTGTTGGCTTTCCTTCCTCGATTTTTCTATAATGTCTTCTAAAATCAAACCTGAAATATTATCTCAAATTATGGGCTATAGTACTCTCAAAATAATTGTGCTAAAACTTAAATTTACACTAATATAATGCTTTCTACAATGAATTTATACTAAGCATGTCATATGTAAGCATATGGCTCAAACAGATTAATTTCTTTGAACAAGATGTTTTTCTTTGTCATACTTTATTACCTTATACTTTCCTACTTTATTACACTATTACCCTAAATTTTACTGATACCCATAAAAATTCTACTCACCTTATTTTAAAATGTGCACTTTTTACCACTTACAACTAATAATCCTAGTCCCTCTTCTCTGCTATTTTCTACTTAGAATTATTGTGTTTCTTCTCCAGCCATGTATTTGTAGTATTTATTAAAATTTCTTGACCTGAGTACATCTCACTTTTCCCCTCAAGTATGTGTTTATCTTCACACTACACAATTCATGTTTTGCCAGAAGCTCAATTTTTTTGATATCAGAATATATTCAATATTATTTATGATACTATCTAATGCACTGTTTATGCATTTTCCTTTCTAAAACCATTAACCAGAAAAGAGGTAAAAATTCCACATGGATACCAAAGTCTTTTGATACATGAACAAGAATTCAAAGCTTGGCTTGACATTTACTCCCGTACAAATCAAAACACTATGTTCTGCAAACATGAGGCACTTTCTTCTCTTCAGACTTGTGTTTCTGAAGCTTATTCTCCATATTATGGACATATCTATATTTTCAAAAGGTTTTTCCAATACTTGTAAAGACATATGTATGACCACAGTGTATTCCACACATTGATCTAATTTTGCTCTAGTTTTATCCTTTAAGTTTTTCTCTTTACCATTTAATCTAGATTTCAAAGTAGTTTTGCAATTGTGAACAGTGCCTTACTATAATTTATATATCCTTCACACTTTTAGAACATGCTAATTGCCTTTAGATTTCTACGGTCCTTGGATGTTTAATAAGTTTTGGTAGGATATTGTTTTACGTTGCATTGCTTGATATGGCTTTTTAGATATATAATACAATATATTTCTAAACTCCCACATAAGAAATGGTATCAGTACTGTCCAATTGCAGCTCCTGGTCCTGGTAATAACCAAATCCTATTGATAAAATGTTGTCACTAATCATAATGCTCTCATTATGGAACAGTAACATAGTTCTTCTATTCTGTCAATACCTATTTTCTTGTGACTGACTTAGAGTATTGCTGAATAAATGAACAAATGAGGTGGAATGAAGTGAATAAATGAGAGAATGTGAATCAGGTTAGATGGTGCTTCTTTCTCCAAAAGCTCCAATTTACTTTTTACAAGAAGATGCTCCTATCTTCGCATTAATCTGATTATTCAGATTTTTTGTTTTTCATTCTTCTGCTGCCTTTGTTCCTTTTCTTTCCAATGTTGTAAAGTTAAAAATGATGAAAATTGTGTAAGTGACTTAAAAGGGCTCATGGCTCAGTTGTTCAAGTGGAAGAAATTATTTGAGTACACAATTAAAACATGACATGGAACCTACAATAAGGAGCAGGAGAAGTAAAGAGCATTGGAATATTAAGGATCGCTTGGAAAAGGCTTCACAGAGAAAGGAATATTTACAAGGTACCATGATTAAGAGTTCTGCAACCAGTTCAGAAGGAACATAGATTCCATATAGACCAATAGCATGTGCAATGGGGTGACAGAGAGAGGCATTCAATGACTACTCCAGTTTTCAATTGCTGGAACTAAAGTGGGACTTGTGAAATAAGAGGAGAATAGGTTCCACAGGTGATATGGGACAAGCAAATTAAAAAGTCAAAGAGTCTGAATATTATCTGTAGGCAACAAGGAGCTCTGAACATTTTACAAGCACGCAATGACACGATTTAGCTTTATGTTTAAGAAGATAGCCCAGGGGGAAGTACCCATACTGGAATGGAAGATAGAGACCTTGAAAGCACATTGCTCAGACTACAGATAATAAAAATTTGAACACAGAGGCCAAAAGATTATGCTGATACTTATAAAGACAAAGTCTGTCACCAAATGACCAAATTAGAACTGTGTATAAATAAATGCAAAAAGACACTGAGAGAAAAACACAGATATTACGACACGTGCTTTTCCTAAATATACATGGCCAATTTTATTAATTACTTCAAACAAAAAAATCAAGCAAAACTGAGACTACATTTATCACCTCCCAATGTGATATATATATGTATATATATCACATACATACATACAAATATATATATATACACACACACCACACCCACATTAAAGCATAGGAAACTCCTACTTCTTGATTCCTTGTATTTTGAATTCTTTTGTGATTAATTCTACTTTCTAAATGATTAAAATAAGGTTAAGGTTGTATATCTGTTATTAAACCAGTATCATGTAGAGATAATTAACTGTTTAGAAAATAATAATTATTTTTAAAATCCTCTTAAGAATTAATATTTTATACTGGGTACAGCTAAAATAGGTAATCTGAAACAAATGCTATTTTCTATTACTCCTATTCTGTTAAACATTCCAGTACCTTTGAGCACTTGCTTATTTGTTGTCATTAAGCTGAACCCTATTTTAAATGCTTTCTGAGATTGAAGAAGTTCTCTCTGCTCTCCACAAAAACTTTAAAAATCTGCTTCTCTTGTGCTTCGCAGTTCTATAGATATTTGCCTTCAGAAGTAGAATTTAATATCATTTCCTAGGTGAGATGAAATTAAAATCTCTACCAGAATTTACAATTTGGACAGAAAATTAATGCATGTCATGTATGAGGGAGTCAGGAACTGTTTTTAATTTGGTAGATAATATAGATAGATGAATCAGAAATATCTTTAGCATATTGTGTAAAGACGATAATATAATTAAGAAAGTGCCTTTACAGATTAATGAGAGTTCACTCACACACTAGTCAATACATGGAAGCTGCTTATCAAAAGCATCAACTATAAAAGGAGAAAAATACTTAAAAGATGAAACATGTGAAAATAACTAAGGAAATATTATATCAAGCTTAAAAAGTTATTAGTGGAGTTAGGAATAAGTCAATATAGAAATATATATGAAAATTTATTTGTCTGATGGAAGGACGCTACAATTTCTATAATCTTGAATTTTTTAATCTTCATTTTACTGTAAAACATGAAGATTGCATACTAAGGGATATAACAAAATTATAATCGAAGCATAAAAATTAGTTTTACAACTATATAATATGTATATTTATGTGTGTGCATTATGTCATTAAATCTCACAGCGAGAAGATGGAAAATTGGTAAGTCCAAATAATAAAGTTGTGATAAAATGTAGAAAAAGTGAAATTAAAAGAATAAAGCTCCTATGTAGTTTCTACTACTTAAAAATTTCTTGACTTAGGCATAGTAACTTAACTGGAATTATCTTTTTGTCTCTTTTTTTCTAGTATAAAAACTACAGAGGTAATGAGAAACTACTACTATGATTTAGACAGTGTAAATACCCATTGTGTTTATTTAGATAACGTTAAGGCGTAAAGTTATAATTCATTAGATTCTGGTGAATTAACTGGCTCAGATAAATTTTTAGTTCACTTCAAAAACAACTTTGTGAATAAAACAAGCCCCACATTCACATACACAATACACTTTTAAATATACCTAATTTGATAAGTGAGGAATGCATCAATAATATTCATTAATATAACTTTACTAAATGAAATGTTATCAAAACTTCCAAGAAATAGAATCAGATATTTTCAGATTATGCCCACTCTCCATTAGCATGTAACTCCTTTGTTTTCTGCTATGGGATTTTGTCCTCTTTTAGGGGAATAAGCAGTGTTTCGACTACAAGCCCCCATGTTCCACCCCAGTACTCTAGTTGTATCAACACGTGTAAGTGCAGTACGCATCATATTTGAGGAGTATGTCAGACTCATTTCTACTCCTGGTCCTATTCTGAGATTGTTACTAGAAAAGACAATCGGCTAAGGACATGAATAGACATTTCCCCAAAGAAGACATACAAATGGCCAACAAACATATGAAAAAATGATCAACATCACTAATGATTAGGAAAATACAAATAAAAACCACGATGTGATACCGCCTTACCCCTGCAAGAGTGGCCAGAATCAAAAATTAAAAAAATAATAGATTTTGGCAGGAATGTGGTGAAAAGGAAACACTTCTACACTGCTGGTAGGAATGTAAACTAGTTCAACCACTATGGAAACAGTGTGGAGATTTCTTAAAGAACTAAAAGTAGAACTACCATTTGATCCAGCAACCCCACTACTGGGTACCTACCCAGAGAAAAATAAGTCATTATACAAAAAAAAAAAAAAAAATACTTGCACAAGCGTGTTTATAGAAGCACAATTTACAATTGCAAAAATATGGAACCAGCCCAAGTGCCCATTAATCAATGAAAGGTTAAAGAAATTGTGGGTGTGTGTGTGTGTGTGTGTGTGTGTGTGTGTGTGTGTGTGTGTATATACATACACACCTACTGTGGAATATTATGCAGCCATAAAAAGAAATGAAATAATGACATTCTCAGCAACATAGATGGAATTGGAGACCATTATTCCAAGTGAAGTAACTCAGGAATTGAAAAGCAAACATCACGTGTTCTCACTCATAAGTGGGAACTAAGCCATGAGGATGCAAGGTAAGGTATAAGAATGATACAATAGACTTTGGAGACTGGAGAGAAAAGGTGGGAGGAAGGTGAGAGACTATAAATTGGGTACAGTGTATACTGCTTGGGTTATGGGTGCAGGAAAATTTCAGAAATCACCACTAAAGAACTTATTCATGTAACAAGATACCACCTGTTTCCCCAAAACCTATGAAAATAAAAAAATAAAATAAAAAATGATTATGATGATAGTATAACATTTTAAAAGGGGGATTTCATGGATATTTTAAGGGTCAGGAGAGATGTAAGCCTGTTTCTTAAACTTGATTTGTCTGTAGAACTGTGAATTGTTCTCTCCAAACTGATGCCCTGCACATACCACACAGGGTCTAAGATGAGTCTTCCAGGTCATTTTTGAATGGTGCAATTACATCATGTTTGGCATAATTTTGCCATAAGTATATTTTACCCTATTCTCATTTCATTAAAGATGGCCTTCTGCATATATATGTTCTTTTCTCATTGAACAGAATGTTTAATTAATTAGAATATCGCATCTCACCATCATTCTGAAAAATGAGAGTTTACTGTAGTTATTTTTGGTTGCTTGAAATAGTGGAAAGCTCCTCACAATGATTAGTACCTGAATCTGCTGATTGTAGATATGGGTAATTCACAATATGTCATCACTCATAAGGGAGCAGACAAGCTAATTGACCCACTTAACAGACAGAGTTCCCCAAAGCGGGCTGTCTTTTGCGGCTTAAGTCCCATTAATCAACAAATACTCTTTGAGCTCCTTCTGTGTGCCTTCTGTGATGCTGGAGATGCGGGTACAGAGTGCAAATCAAGACCCTTGTCCCAGAGAATCTTTTGATTCGGTTGAAGAACATGATGCACACATGGCAGCGCCAGGAAAACATGCTGTATTCATGTAAAGGATCACGTCGCATGCCCGAGAAAGGTGCCAACTTGCACAGGGAGTGAAAAAAAGAATCAAAGAATGCAGAAACGACCTCTTGCATACGCTGACCCCGGAATGACAAAACACAGAGCCCTCCCGCAGCAGGTGTTAACATGGAGGGCGCATCTTTGTGTGTGGCCACCTGACATGCCATGTGTCCAAGATAAGAAGCAGACACCAAAGACTATTTTCAGGCTCGGCAGGGGTGTGGGGGGAAACAATCCTTTAAAGTTGTTGGAGATTTTTGCTCTGTTCTGTTTCTAACTGTGTTTTCTGATTACACTGGGAGTTCACTCCAGGAACACAGGATGGAGGCTGTTAGGAAAATGGACCTTTCCATTGAGGGAGATCCCAAAGTCAAAACAGCCATTTAAACAAAACAAACAAACAAACAAAAGACAACGGGTATCTAGACACTGTTTAAATTATAGTAGTTTCTCATTACCTTTATAGTTTTTGTACTAGAGAAAGACAAAAAGATAATTCCAGGTAAGTTTCTATGATAAGAAAATTAGAAAGAAGTGAAGCAGTACAATTGTTGTGAAATATAAACTCTGTTTTGTGTTCATAAATATAAAGCCTAGCAGAAAGCCCGGGAGTCGTAAGGAGCAGTAATAGACTTAATCTATCTCAGTGTGTTCATTTTGACTTACATGAATTGGACACCTCTGTGAAATACACAGCTGAATATCACTGAAGCAGTGACTGGAGGCTGAGCTCTGCTGATTTGTTGGGTGGGACACCTGACACATCTGAATATTTTTAAGGTAGTTTCTGACAACTTTCTTGGTGGAAATTGACTAGGTCCCTTTTTGCTTATGTACGAGATTTAGGATATGCCTCATTGATTCGTGTTTTCTATATTTTCACACTTGGGATTTTTTTTTCCTCATGTAATTCCTAAGATATCTATTTATTCTACAGTCACTGAAATTTGTTTTATATCTTCTAAATCCACAATCCTACTATGATCTTGAGGCTTCCCAAATCTAATCTATATTTATACCAAAATGTCTGGTGAACTACCAACTCTGATAAAGTTCTGATCTCTAGAAAATAATTGAAAATCCTTTTGGGGGTGCCAGTGATTATCTACACATGAACACTGATATGTCTGTTAAATAACTCCATGGTATTTGGAAAGATTCTTAGGTTTAGCACGTCCACATGTTTTAATTTCATCACTTGTCTTATCTATTGCTTTTGCCACCTGGCCTGAAAGAAATTTGTTAGGTTAAATAAAATATTCTGTGGGGACTATGTCTCTGCAATGACTATTTGCTAATTGTTTATTATCAGTGGACACTAGAGAGTTATAGGTAAAGTTATGACAGTATTTGACATATTGTTAAACAGGTTGGAAACAAATTAGGTGTTTTAAAACTTTCATGATCAGTTACATATGGTGGCAGTTACTAGTCATGGGCAATAAGAACACCTATTTGTTGGCAATAGAAACAGAAAAACGAGGTATCAGTCTTTCCCTATAGATAGTTTGAGACGGACTGTCTCTCATTAAGGTGGGTGATCTGGAGGTGTATTAATAACACAGCATTTTGTGTTTAAATAATGTAATTCTATTTCCAAATACAATATTGAAAAAGAGTAAAAAAATATGAGAAATTTGAGAGGACAGATAAGCCAAATATGATGTATAACATTCAGGTAGAAATGGTTTGCCTTAACAGGCATTTATTGAAGAGTTATTCGATTTTTAACGTCACAAAAGTGAACTGCAAAAATACTTGCTGAATCCTTATATTTATAGCTCATACAGAATAGAGAGCAAGACTGTTTTGTCTTGCTTGTATGTAAAACTCATGAATGATGATAAGTAGATGAGGCACAAATACGTGTTTTTATATTATCAGTGATCTGAAGCTGAGCATATGTCACTTATTTTTTACAGTCCTATGTCTATTGAAAACTGTGCCAAAATATTTACTAATATTCAACTTCAAGCACTCAAAGGTAAAAGTCTTGATTTTATAACATTCATTGCAGACAAATTATATTGGGCATCTGTATGTTTGGTACTTTAATAATAACAAAAAACTTTTACATGTTATTTCATGTGGTCCTCACAAAAATCCGCCAATACAATAAAGTGTTTCTTTTCATTTTATAGAGGAAGAAATCATCAGTAAGTGCTTGGTGAGACTGAGGCTCAAAAGGAAATGGTTGAACAAAAAGTCAGCCAACAAGTTGACAGATACAGAATACTCCATTGAACAACTGCAAAATCCATGTCTTTCAAGCCCTAATGGAATAGTGCTAAGACTGAGAATATTCCAAGTCATAAAATAAATCTTATAAAATTTAAAATAATTGAAATCATGAGGAGTGTTTTCTCTGATAATAACTGAATGAAACGAAAAAATCAACAATAGCAAGACTACAAAATATCTTCAAACACTTGAAAATTAAACAACATACTTCCAAATAGGCCATAGGGGAAGTTTAAAAATAAGCAATAAAATATAAAATATACAGACCTGGCCAGGCGCGGTGGCTCACGCCTGTAATCCCAGCACTTCGGGAGGCCAAGGAGGGTGGATCATGAGGTCAGGAGATCGAGACCATCCTGGCTAACACGGTGAAACTCCGTCTCTACTATAAAATACAAAAAAAAAAAAAAAAAAAAAAAAAATTAGCCGGGCGTGGTGGCTGGCACCTGTAGTCCCAGCTACTCGGGAGGCTGACGCAGGAGAATGGCGTGAACCCGGGAGGCAGAGCTTGCAGTGAGTGGAGATCATGCCACTGCACTCCAGCCTGGGCAACAGAGCGAGACTCTGTCTCAAAAAAAAAAAAAATATATATATATATACACACACACACACACACACACACACACACAGACCTAAGTGGAATGAATACAATACATATGACATACTGCCAAGATATATGAGCTACAACTATAGCAGTGCAGAGGGGAACACATATATTTACCCTTAAAACAGGCAGCGTCTCAATTCAAAAATGTTAATTATCACCTCAAAAAACTAGAAGAGAAAATAAACCTAAAGCAAACAAAAGGAAGGAAATAATATAAATAAGAGCAGAAATTAATTATATTATATATCATCAATTTAGAAAACATCCATGAAATGACTAAAAACAATAGAAAAAATCAGTGAAACAAAATGCTGATCTTCAGAAAAAAATCAATAACTAATAGAATTGATAAAACAAGGATGACAATTTTTTTAAAAAGACACAGATCATGAATATTAGTAATAAAACACATAAGATGACTAACTGGGAATTATTCTAGGTATGCAAGAGTGGTTCAACATTTTAAAATCAATGTAATCTAATATATCAACAAAGTAAAAAACCTTATATTCTACTTTTTTTTTTCTTTTTTTTTTTTTTTTTGAGGTGGAGTTTTGCTCTTGTTGCCCAGTTACCCAGTCTGGAGTGCAATGGCACAATCTCAGCTCACTGCAACCTCCACCTCTTGAGTTCAAGTGATTCTCCTGCCACAGCCTCCTGAGTAGCTGAGGTTATAAGCACGTGCCACCACGCCTGGCTAAGTTTTATATTTTTAGTAGAGACGGGGTTTCACCATGTTGGTCAGGCTGGTCTTGAAACTCCTGGCCTCTTGATCTGCCTTCCCTGGCTTTCCAAAATGCTGGAATGACAGGCATGAGCCACCATGCCTGTCCTGAATTCTTATACATTGATGCAGAAAAAGCATTTGAAAAAATCCAACACATGTTCAATACAGAAAAATCACAAAAAATTAGGAATAGATGGGATAATGAATAGCATCTACAAAATAATATCTACAGCTACCATCATACTTAATGGTAAAAGACTAAATGCTTCTTCACTAAAATTGGAAACAAGACAAGGATATCTACTCTCACTTTGCTTATGTTATATAATACTGGAAATTTTAGACAATGCAATAAAAAAATAAAACACATACACATCATATAACAAAAGAAATGAAGAAATCTTATGTACAGATGGCATGTTTGCTTATGTAGAAAATTCCAACCTATCTACAAAATAATTTCTAGAAATAATTGAATTGATTCAATTGGCAGGATACAAGTTCAAAGTAATGCTGAGTGAAAAGGATAATCTTAAAAGGTTCTATTCTGCATGATTCTCTTTATATAACATTAATGAAATGACAGACATATAGACATGGAGAAGAGATAGTAATAGCCAGGGGAATATTGGGATAGGGAAAAGGGTGGAGGAAATATCAATGCTATTAAATGGTAGCAAGAAGGATCCTTGTCATAGAACTTTTCTGTATCTTGACTATAGTGGCAGTCATACAAGTTTATAAATGTGATAAAAATGCATAGAAGTAAATACACACATACACACAAATGAATACATGTAAAACTAATGAAATCTTAGTAAGATTGATGGACTGCACTAATGTAAGTTTCCCGGCAAGATATTGCCAATGGTAGATAAACATAACTAATTACTCTGTGTTATTTTTTATACTTGCATGTGAATCTAAAGTTACATCACAAATGCTAAAAAGAATAAAGTGCATGGCTTTGCCAACTTTTGCAGAGCTGCTGCGGGATGAAGGAAGAAATAAAACCATGTTTTGTCACTCTTAAACTGAGGCTCTTTTGCCTTCAAAATGGCAAGTGCTCAAGGTAAACAATGACTTAAATTGAAAAAAAAGTTATTACTAGTTATTTGTCTGAGCTTATGTAATTTTTTATGAATTCCTATAAAATTAATTGAAAAGAGAGACAAAATTATAAAAGCGCAATAGTCAAGGAAACAAAGGTATAACAGCCCAGAAAAATGTTAGGCCTGCAAGTATTCTTTCCCATGCATGATCATGAGAACGTGGAAGTGTGACACTGAATATCATGTGCAGAGTTACTGTTCTGCTGACCCATTTGTAATTTTCTTTTTGTTCTGGGTGATCTAAAACTACAAATGTTTTTAATTAATAAGAGTGATCTTCAATTTTAAAATGAGAAGAAAGCAAGCAAATTATCAATTGTATCCGTGTGTGTATTCATTTCCTATTGCTGATGTCTATAACAAATTATCAAAAACTTAGTGGCTGCGACAACACAAATTTATTTTCTTTCACTTCTGGTGATCAGAAATGGGTCTTGCAGGCTAAAATTAAGCTGTCAGCAGGACTACATTTCTTCTAGAGACTCTAGGAAAGGTCCATTGTTTACCTTTTCCAGAACCTTCCAGAAGCTGTTTGCATTCCTAGGTGCACGGTCTCCTTCCAGATATGATAATTTTCCAACCTCTGCTTTTGTTGTCATACCTCCTTATTTGACTCTGACCCTCCTTTGTCTCTTTTCTAAGGACCCTTGTGATTACTTTGGGGCCATCTGGGTAATCCAGAGTAGCCTTCATATCTCAAGATGGTTAACTTAATCATATCTGTAAAGTGTCTTTCATCACAAAAAGGAACACAATCACAGATTTCTGGGATTAAAATATGGATATATTTGGGGGATCATTATTTTGTCTACTACATGGGTAAACTGATAATAAATTCTCACATTTCAAAGTACAAGTTCAAGACCAAGTCATCACTGGGTCAATGTTATGGAATACTTCATGACTTAAAAGTGCATCTCCATAATTTTGTCACAATCTGGTAATATGATCCGCTTCGTGTAGGAGTCCCCATTTTAGAGTGTAAGAATCTGAAATGACAAGCAATGCTTTCTCGAGTTACAAAAATAATGAGGTAATGATTAAATTTTATGTTTATGAAGTGGGTACATTCATAATGACTGCATATGCTGGATAATCAGCAGAAATGTTTATAATGTGATCCACTTTCTATTAATTTTTATATTTAAAAAATAAATCCTCACACTGTACAATCTAGCATAAATGCTCACATACAGACCATACTAATATCCTTGCATAATAGTTCACACAGGATAATTTCTCAATTTGAATGCATACAGCATAACATGTTTAATAATTGAATAATAAAATATTTTCAACCTGAATGATGAATGTGGGATCTGCAATCATTAAAATTCAAGTTCTTATAAATGATTCAAAATGTAATGATAATTACTGAATTTCACCTTCCCCTACCCCAGTCAAAAGAAATCCTGGATCTTCTTAAATGATAAATTGTTCCACAACATTCTCATGCATCACGTTTCCAAAAAACAGCTATGATTACTAACGCTCCTGTAATCACATGGCTAAAAATTAATGATTTATGGGATATGGGTTTCACTCTTTCATTACATTTATAATTTATAATGTGGATCAACAAAGTAAAAACAAGTATCGGGTGTGCCAACTACAGTGGTGTATGATAGTTTGCATAACTGGAGGCCAGTTATATGTGTAAACTGTGTCTATTTGCAAGGCTTAGGTACAGCAAACTATTTGCCATCTCATTCTAGCTATTTTCCCTCTCTACTAAAATATTGCTAAATATTTGGTTAGTGAAGCTTATATTGTTATGAGCTCCTGTTTGTAATTCTATTTGAAATCAGAGGAAAATGGGTTTGACCCATATATATAATCTTAGCATATATATGTATATAATCTTAGCATATATATACACACATATACATTTTGATATTTTGGTAATGTACTGAATATTTTTATGAGAATAGTGGTAAGGACTTTGGTTCTATTTTAATGTCTTGAGCCACACAGAGTTAAAGTCATTTACAATTTTTATATAATATGATAGATATTTTCATAAGAAGGTATTCGAGAGTAAATAAGAAACTTAAAATGAATTACACTCAAATTATTTTTCTCTGACTTATCTTTCCCATTTATCACTTACAAGATAGTAATGAAATTAGTTATGAAATACGTCTTACTAAGGCTCTAGCCCTCAGACAAGCAAACAAACTTAGAGAGCTCTAATAAAACCAATGAGAGTCATCCTCGGTCCACAGAATTGGAACATATCTTATTTCCGGAGGCTAGTCCCTAAGGTTTACAGTCCTGTCATTTTGTGTTTTTTTTAGGAAAACTGAGAATTAAAGGGTTACACAGTTAATGCTAGATAATGGTTGTGGCTCTATAATGCTTTTAGTAGTTTTTAGAAGTTTTCAGAAGTTTTATAAATAAATAAATACTCCTGCATCCATAAATATTTTAAACGGTTGATCCCACAAGTTGCACGCACATAACAGCACTAGTTTGTCAGACTTAGTGAAGAAGTAGCATTAGGGAAAGCAGATTCACCATGAGTTGAAACAATACACATACTAGGGCTCTTACAAATAAATGCCTGAACAGAGTGCACAAAGGAAGAATGTTCCATTAGCTGGAAGGTAAGATGCTGTCTGGAAAGGACTACAGCAGTACTTACTCTGCCCATACCTGACTTGTCATGCATTTAGCATTTGTTTTGTGAGAGCATACTCAGTTTTCGATTTAGTATTTCTAACGATTGATTACATTGACGCTCTGTGGAGTGAGGATTCCATACTACTAATGAGGAATGTAAATTATGCCTCTTGTTTATGCTACTATTTATAAAACACACACTACAGCACGGTGGCCACCATCCATTACATTCACAAATGTTAACCTTGGGATATTGACAAAGTGAAGGCCATAAAGTGTGGTAAATTTAGTATAGTTTAGGATGTAGTAAAATATTTTAAATAAAAAAATTTTTGAGGAGGGTATAGCATCATTTTATTATTAATTTTTTCTGGCAACACTGGTAGACTCTGTATCGGAATAATTGTTATGTCATCATTTAAACCTAACAGAAATGGTCTAGCAACTAAAGCCTGAAATGATTTCCTTCTTTATTCCTTTCTTCCTTTCTTTTCCCCTTCTACCTCCTCCTTCTTCCTTCTCTATTTCTTCTCCTCCTCCTTCTCCCCTTCCCCCTTTTCCCCTTCTCTTTCTTCTTTATTTAAAGGTTCTCTTTGTTCTCAATATTATCAACATTTTTACCCCTAAAGACTTATCCCAATGGTTGGGAGGCTCAAATTTTAAACAATGCAATTATGGTCATGAATCATATAAACATGGGTATGAGGAGGAGAAGCATACATTAAAAAGGAAATGAATTGTAACTTTTTAAAGCTACCTCAGGCAGGGGGACACGGTTATGCCTGTAATCCTAGCACTTTAGGAGGCCAAGGTGGGCGAATCATTTAGGGTCAGGAGTTCGAGACCAGCCTGGCCAATATGGCAAAACACTATGTCTAATAAAAATATAAAAATTAGGCCGGGCGCGGTGGCTCACGCCTGTAATCCCAGCACTTTGGGAGGCCGAGGCGGGCGGATCACGAGGTCAGGAGATCGAGACCATCCTGGCTAACACGGTGAAACCCCGTCTCTACTAAAAATGCAAAAAATTAGCCGGGCGAGGCGGCGGGCGCCTGTAGTCCCAGCCACTCGGGAGGCTGAGGCACGAGAATCACTTGAACCCCGGAGGCAGAGATTGCAGTGAGCTTAGATTGCGCCACTGCACTCCAGCCTGGGTGACAGAATGAGACTGTCTCAAAAAACAAACAAACAAAAATCGACTTCAAGCTACTTCAAATCCTTTAAAGGCGAATGAACTATGTAAAACACACATATGGTAACAAAAGCAATTAATATATGGTCTTTCCTGAAAATTGTTGGTGTATTAAATGTATGATGCTACACACAATTGTTCATTTAAATACTATGATAATTGTAAATAAATATTTATATTTCTGTTATCTGGGTAAAGGGAAACTTTTGTAAGAACAAATTGAAACATTAGATTAATATATACTTACTATCACCTACTATATAGGTGTATGATTACAAATTATTTACTTATTTATTTATTATTTTGAGACGTAGTCTCGCCCTGTCGCTGGAGTGCAATAGCATGATCTTGGCTCACTGCCACCTCTTCTTCCTGGGTTCAAGAGATTCTCCTGTCTCAGCCTCCTAAGTAGCTGGGATTACAGGCGTGCGCCACCGTGCCTGGCTAATTTTTTGTATCTTTAGTAGAGACAGGGTTTCACCATGTTGGTCAGGCTGGTATTGAACTCCTGACCTCATGATCTGCCCACCTTGGCCTCTCAAAGTGCTGGGATTACAGGTGTGAGCCACCGCTCGTGGCCCAAACATTTATTTAATAATATGCATATAGAGAGAAATGTCATTATATTGAAGAGAAATTTATTTCAGGTTGTCAGAGTTATCTAAATGACTAGATACTTTAGCATGTAGGACTGTTAACTGCAACTCTCTTAAGAAGTATACTGTAACAATTATTAAAAGCTGTGCTCAGAAATCCAATTCTCTGCATCATAGTTTTAAGAATTGTTTCTGCAAGTTTTGTTCTCTAAAAAGTTAAGCAAAAGATGAATCAGCTCATGTCTCTTAACCAGAAAGAGGTTCTCAGATAAAAGAACAACTTGGGAATAACAAAATATGTCTGAAAGGTTTTCTTAGTACATCATAATCCTATTAGGGACCAAATTCAGTAAAAAGACAATTAAATAGAACACTTAGACACTAAGTGTCTAATAATGAAAAAATTGAGGTTTACCTTCCTATTATCTGCCATTTACTTTATAGGTAATTTGAAATTTCATACTATTCAAAGAATCTTAGCATTCTGTTTACCATAAAATAGTTTTCTTAAATCTATAAATAATAATGATATGAACATATAGTTATATATATGGATATATGTATAGATATTGATTTACATTTCAAATGTTTGTATAAAAAGATATATTCCAGATTTATATGTATGTGTAAATGTGTGTGTGTGTGTGTGTGTGTGTGTGTGTGTGTGTGTGTAGAGACAGAGATCTAGGTGCATATATTAAGAATAATAACTTTGTCTTCGGGGTACTAACAAAAAACAATAGCAATAATTATTCTTTCAAAAGAGGGAAATAAATATCCTTCCTCTACATGAATTCATATTTAATGCAGATAAGACCTCCTTTCTAATTCCCTAGCACAAAATAGATTTTCTTTCAGAGCCACACCTATATTCAGCTCAAAGGAAGATTTATTGATTAAGGTTATAGTTTATTCTTAGTTATTTTTATATAACTTTCAGAAGTTGATATTGAAGCTTGCAAGTTTACTTCATCTGAAAACTTTAAAAGAATAAAAAGAAATGTCGGAGGAGAGGGAAGAAAATAGGAGGAGGAAGAAGGAAAAAGAAAGGAAGAAAAAAATTGCTCTCCTGCCTTGGGAAATAGGACAAATCATTGCTTATATTCTTCCCACAACCTCAGTTCCTATCATCTCACCTAAAATGTAAACAATCTTCCCTCTGAAGGGCAGAATACAAGGAAAATGTTAACGGCTGAGACGGCCATTTTGAAGCCACACTACACAGAAGTCAATGTATTCTAAAACATTTCCCTCATCTAGTAACTAAAATAGAGGACATCTCATCCTTAAAGAAATGTACAACAATTAAGATAATTTACAGATTAGATGAAAATTTCAGCAGCATTTTTGTTTTATTTATTTTGAGATAAAAGCCTGTACAACCTGACAATGCTATGTTACTCAATGGTAGACAAGCAAATAAAAAACCTAAAAACAGAAACTGTGATATGGAAAATGGGAGTTCTCCCCTAAAAGTTAACCTGTCTATTATATGATGGTGACAAAGGGCTGGAGCAACATGAGTTTCCATATTTATTTTTATTATAGATTTCTTTTATATATGTAAAATATACAAGTATATTTCTATTATCTATATACACAGTGCTGTGATAATTTATATATATTTACTATTTCTAATTTACAGGCTATGATATACATATGTTTAATTTATATTATATGTGATAGTCAATATATATATTTATGTATTATATATCATATATTGAAATTATATTTAATAATCAAATCATATTTTATATAATACATATTTTATAGCATATATTATATAATATTAAAATATACATATTTTATAGCCCTGTGAAATAGAGTGGAGCAAGTATATTTGTTCTTACATTTTTAAGTTAGAATAGAATTTGGAACATATGTCTTTTTACTTACAGTCTAAAGCTTTTTGGGGAGTCTGTGGATCATATAAGCTATACTCAGCAAGAGACTTGCATTCCTCCATACATTGTGTGCTGAGGAAGCATTTAGAACGTGAGCTACCTCAGGAATTGTTGAAGGTTGATTTCATGTACCTGTCCTGGTGCACACACTTCCTCACAGTAATATGATTATGAAAGAACAACTTTCCATATTTGATTTTTTACAAATTAGTATAAAGTTTGAGTTCTTTAAAAATCATGATGATCTATTAGGAGAGACTGGTAAGAAAATGATAAATACATAAGGAGTACCTGCTTTCTTATGAGTTTAGTAACCTTGTTTTGAAGACAGTTACTAAAATAGGTTCTGAAATTACTTGAGCAATGGCATTCTTATTAAGGTAAATGCATAAATTTTCAAAGTGGATACTTTGAAAAAAATGGCTGGTTCTCCTGTTAATTTTTGAGTAGGACTCATTGTTTCTATTTACCTTTCACATTTGACAAAGTAACCACTCTTTAGCATTGTGAGAAAGTTTCTACAATGGCATTCTTAGAACTCAGAGATTACAATCATTGTTGATAAAAATTACATTGAGAGACAAGGGAATTAGGAAAAACAACAAAAGTTAACAGTTGTTTGATTAGTTTGGAGAATATGCTAATTAGTTTGCCTAATTATCACTATGTGGAAAGAGATTAATATAAAAGCATGATCAATTGAGTTATATGGCATATATAATATACAAAAACTCATACCCAAATATTGTATGTGATTAAAGTAATATACTGTTCACTATTCATCAGGAGCTTTTTATCATATTTTCTCATATTTGAAAGATTATCTATTTTAATGACTTTTTCACAACTCTCTAAACACTACTATTTAAAAACTTAATAATATTTTCTGAAAATATAATTTATTAAAATACTAAGTAATGAGTACCAAAATCACCTCTTAGGATTAAAAATATAAAGACTGTGCTTATTGTATAAAAATAGGACAATTTTAGTCACGTGTTCCATAACAAGTATGTGATACTGAAAGATGTTAGAGGTATGCAAAAAGAATATTTTGCTTTTCAGTCATCAGAAGACCTTTTCAGACCAACTTGTTAGTGAATGTAACTAACTCTCAGCATATGCTTACAGCTGTATAGTCTTATTTATCCACCATGTTCTGTGCTTGTTCTGTGAACATCTGGAACAAAAATGAGAAAGTATTTTCAAATAAAATGATAAACATTTGAACACAAATCAGACAGCTTGTGAAACAAAATAAAATATTTCTATGGAAATGAAGTTTCAGACAATTTTAGGGTATTCAGACACTGATGTTAATATGTCTCTTTAGATTTAGATAGCATTTAGCATAAATACAAATGACAATTTCATTAAAATCTGATTTCCTACAAAAGTAGATTATTCATTCACTTTCAATCATTTCTGCAATTCAAAACTACTGTGACCTGTTGAATACGTGAATATGTGCAGCATTATTCCAAATTGTAGTGCATGGCATATATTTTATTACATGCATGAAAAAACAAACTTTTTTTTTAACAAATTATAAATATTTGCAAGCAAGGAGAATGGAGTAGGCCCACATTTGATGAGTATCAATTCAATTCATTCATGCAACTTTATAAGATACTGTCATGAGTAGAAGTGTCAGAAGAACAGATAGGAGATCAAGTAATTTCTCAGGTAAGCATATGCGATCATGTCATTAGGAAAATACTCCTTCCGATATCCTTCTTCATTTCAATTACTGTGTATTGCATAGACACATTTCCCTATGTACTTATATTAATTAATTCACACTAATATTTAATATCCCAAAGAAATGCCACCACAATATAAATAATTAGCCATATGTGAATCTCCTCATTGTCTGTTTCAGTGACCATATTTCAGTCAGTATAAGTCTTACTGTAAGTGATCTCTTTACAGAAAACATATAAATATGATGGTTCCCAGCATTATGATGTCATAACACCTATAAATACAAGGAGAAGAGAAATATATCTTTTTAAATTGAGAGTTTATAGTTCTCTTGTGGATATCTTCCAGCTGAAGATGAGCATCTATAATTCTTCTTTGACAGAATAAATTGGAAATCCATGATTTCTATCAAGTATTACAGAAAATTTCAGATACCCTAATCCATATAACACACAAAATGAGCAATCAGACCTAATATTTATTTCCAAACTATTGTTGGCAAACACAGGTCATAGTAACAAGATAATAAATCTGACTCAGTAATCTCGCTAGGTGATTACTGCCATTCAAATACAACATTCTTCTTTTCTCTTCTGTAGCTATACAACAGTAATTGATATCAACATTTATCTCCAGAATGAAGAGAGAAAATAATGGAGTCTGAAAATAAGGTTACCCCATAGTAGATCATTTTTTTTCCTCCTGCTATAGAAGCCACACTGTTCTTTTTCATAGATATATCATTTGAAGCAATTCATGTGTCATATATAGCATTTTCTCTATATTTTAGCAGGTACCAACATTCTTTGAGTTCCCCATTTTCCCAGCTGATAATTTACTTTATATGATAACCATTTCTGTTTTTGAAATGTCACATGAATAACCCGATTATATCTTTAAAATGTCAAGCAGCTAAATATCATGATTTTTTGCTGTGTACAGTATATCACTGTTTTGCATTATGAGTATATAGTTGTTATTTACTAACCGTATGAAAGGCCATTTCCACAGTAACTTGTTCCAGTTCATAAGTGATCCATGGATGCTCTGCTATTGTAAATATGCTATTCTGCCAACCAGTTTTGCTGGAAATTGGCTATAAAATAGTTGGTTGACACATATCAATAGTTAATCTTAAGTTTTACAGAAACAACTCTTATTCTTAGACTAATAGTGAAAATATAGACAGAGACTTTTATTATTTCAAGAAATTTTAGGATTTAGCAAGCAAGTTGCCACTATAAAGAATTTTATTTGACAGTAGCAGGATAAAGATGGACTTGAAGCCAGTTAACAGGATAGAAATGGATTTGATTTTGGACTTGTGTATGTGTGCAACACTCAGCTGTTTAAGTTACTACTAGCCAATTTTTATTTAACTCGGTTCATTTACTTTGTTTTTAGATTCTATCTTTTCATTCTGTTTTTATAGTAATTAACACTTCAAAAATAAGCAAGATTATTTTACAATCTCTTGCCAAAAGGCTGTTCCATCTGAGTTTCAACACAAATGGTAGTTAGATAGGGTTTGAAGAAAGAAAAAATATATATTATCTTTCATTTTAAAGTTTCAGGGCTTGTATGCCTATTATGGAGATAAGTCAAAATATCAATTCCTCAGATGGATTTTGCTTTGCTCTATTAGTTTATTGGAGTTACAAAATGATAATATTTAATTTTTTCATTAATTTTTCATTTGTTTACTTGGATTTTTATATAAGAATTTCTTGTCTACTATTTGTTACTCAATGGTATAATTTGTATAGGAAAAGCAGAATTAAGTGCTTTATTATTTCCCATTAATTACTAGTTTCTATTTTTTTTTTTTTTTTTGAGACGGAGTCTCGCTCTGTCGCCCAAGCTGTAATGCAGTGGCCGGATACTAGTTTCTATTTTTATTTTGTTTGTTTATTTTAAGGACAGAGTATTTCTCTGTTGCCCAGGCTGATATGCAGTGGTAGGAATACAGTTCACTGCAGCCATGACCTCCTGGACTCATGCAATCCTCCCACGTAAGCCTCCTGAGTAGCTGGGGTCAGAGGGGTGTACCACCATGCCAAGCTAAAGGTTTTTAAAAAAAACTTTTGTAGAGATGGGTCACCCATGTTGCCCAGGCTGGTCTCAAACTCCGTCCACTCTAAGTGATTCTCCCAAAGTGCTGGGATTACAGGTGTGAGCCACCATGACCAGCCTTAATTACAAGTTTTCAAAAACAGTGAGTCATTCCCTTGCAATCTTCAGTTATGATAATCGAGATTCTTTATGTCCCATTATGATCTCAGAAATACACACATGTTGATATGCTTAATCCATCGCGGTTTTTAAAATTGATGCTACAAAAGTACCATTTTGGGGCTTGGTACCTTTCTAGTTAGTTCTTAAGTCCTTTTGACATAACCAGAGTGAAATTTGATAGTTCTTTATTCTCTGAATTGACAACATATTTCAGGTTTATACTATATCTTTAATGTCTAATAAGTGGAATCAAACATTTTCTTACAAGCACTAGCTTCCTTGAGTAAAAAATATCATGGTATTTGAATGACTTCCAAATCTCTACTGCTGGGCCAAGCTAGAAACTTAGACTCATAGTACTGTAAACAACACATAATATTGATATATGCCCCACATGTATTTCAAACTCTGCATGTTCAAAGCTGATCTTCTTATCCCCACAAAATTATAACTACAACAAAAACAACGAATACTTTCTTTTATGTATACTCATATCTCCACTATTAATTAATGTTGCTAACTTACACCTGGTCCCTCATACTGGAGACCTGAGAATCATTCTAGATAATTCTCTCTTCTTCATATTCTATTCAGTCCTCAAATAGAATTAATTTTACTTCCAGAAGGTTTAATTATTCTAATCTTCTATTCATTCTATCATCTTATTAACCTGTTATTTGTAACACTTTTAGAGTAGTTTACACTCTTAACTGACCAGTATATACAGAACATTGTTTGCTCTATTAAGTCATGTGAACTTTTTCCTACAGGAAGTGGAAATGTACCTGCATGGTATTCAGTCTCTAATGCCCTGCACTTTCGAATCCACTTTCACATTGTAGCCAGACTCTTCAGTCTAAAATATAGATATGGCAATAACTTATCACCATAGACCCCTATAATGACTCCTCATTCCCTGTTCTCTAGGATCCCTCTTTACGTCTTCACTGATTCTTTTAACTCCTCACAATGACAACCTTCAGGCACAATTTAAGCCTTTTTTTTTTTTTTTTTTTTTTGGCTTTTGTGCTCCAAAGATATCTTCAAAGCAAGAAAAGTTTTCTTAGCCCCCATATTGGTGCAGCCTGAAAGTGTGGGAAGTTAAAGTCCTCAGTCTTTAATTAATGAGAATGAATGTGGGTAGATATTTGGTCTGTATTAGTATAATCAGGAGGGATAACTCTAAGGGACATTCTACAGAAATCGTTAGAGACTTATAAGTAAACTTGAGTCCCACGTGTCAGATGTAGTAACCAGCTCAATAATGGCTGGTTCATTCTGCTCGTTTTGCTGGATTTTCACAGCAAATAAACTATCTGCCTGCCTACCCTCTACTTCTGTGATTCAGGCTTTGCTCTTGAGAAAACTGAAACTAAAAGAACAGTTTGTTTTCATAGGCCCAATATCAGTATGTAGGCATTCCTTCCTCCTTTCTGGTTACCCTGCTCACCATAAGAAGGATCTGATGCTGGCCAAAGCTTAAATAAAGGTTTGCAAGGAAGCATTTACAGCATTACTGTGGTATTGGCTTTTAGGTAAGAGAATATTGGTATTACCTTTTTACCTATTAAAACTTTAAAAAATGTATCAATGATATAACTGAGACAATAAAAATTTAAGTGACATCTCTCAGATGACAGAATTAGCTATGGAAGACGGGATCTGTAAGCATTATTTCTTCTAGTATTAAAGCAGTTTTGAGAACTGTCTTATATTATTTTGTTTTGCTATAACAGAATATCATAAACTGGATAATTTGTAAAGAAAATAAATTTCTGATAGTCCTTGAGGGTAGGAAGTTCAAGGTTGAAGGTTCCATATCTGGTGAGAGCCTTCTTGCAGAGCCACAGCATGGCAGAAGGCAACATATGACAAGAGAGCACTCAAGAGAAGGAGAGCAAGAGGGGGACACTCTTGCTTTTATAATGAAGGCACTCGAGTTAACAGGGACAGCACTCATTACCTAATTGCCTCTTACTTGACCCTACCTCCCAATCCCGTTACATCAGGTTTCCAACATATGAACTTTGGGGGCGCATTCAATCACTGCAAGAAGTAAAAATGTATAAATTGATAAACAGAACATTTTCTCCTGTCTATAATACACCAATAACTTCCCATTGTTTTTAGAATAAAATATTCTATGTCTATGGTGTCCTCAAATACATTCTTCCTAATATATTCTCCACTTACCTTCTCACACTATTTTCTTCTTTGCCCTTCCTGTTAGAATTCTTGCACAGCATCCTGCTAACATCTTAGGAAATTTCCCTTGATGTTCTGTTTGGGCAGTCTATAAATTTTCTTCACCTAACTCACTTCCTCATAACTTCTAAATCTAAATTTTAATGGTATTTCTGTGGAGAAGTCTTTCTTGACTGCACAGACTTGGTTGTATTGAACTGAAGTCCTTTTTAAATCTCATGTAGTTAGAAGTAATTTAAAGAATTCACTGAGTGCTTACTGCATGCCAGGAACTGTTCTAGGTGGCTGTGTATAGAGCACACAAAACAGACACTTCTCAAACTCTGGCAGTTTATGTCCTACTGAGCAATTGATTAAGAACTCTCTTTAAAACTCTAAGCCCTAATGAAAGAAATGATGCCTGCTTTACTAACCACGTAAGAGGTCACTCAATAAATATTTGTTGATTTTTGTTGATGTCTATGGAATCTTTTGAAAATGGGGATAAGATTCAGCTTCGTTCTAAGATTTCTTTTTTCTCTTGGGAGTTTATATAAAAGCACACATTTAAATACACACTTATTTAAACAAATACTTGAAAGGGTACCATACATAGGATAATAGTTTTGTGGGCAAAGAGCAAATTTCTTGAGGTACAAATCCACGTAACTCAAAATGAATGTGCTCATCCACATTATATGGTCCTGTCCATGAGCTGGAATTCACAGTTCAGCTGACTAGGACACTATTCTAAGAGAACATAAGTGTGGGTGTGTGTATTTGTGTCTGGGGGTGGATGTATTAGGACTTCTGATGCAATAATCTGATGCCTAATGCCATACAATGCTGGAAACTCTGCATTTGTGTAAATATACCTGCTGGAAATTTAAGGAACCACACACATCTCTTATTATATTTTAATAATTGCTGTTACTTCATTTAGTGTTTTTGGTGAGTTCAGTTTCCAGTGTGAGATAGCACCAGGTTCATGTGAGAAAAAGTCATTTTTAAATGGAAAATGGAATATGTAACTTACAGGAAAAACAACTAACTGAGAAGTAAATTATATTACTATGAAGCAAATGCCATGGTAAGAATTTATGGCATTCTTTTTTTCTTAAAGCAATATTTTAACAAGATAATTAAGCCTGGTTTCAATAACTTGTTTTGAAATTTCATCTCTCTAAGTCATTATTTGGTTTAATCTGTGGCTTCCTTGATCCCATATGCTTTTACCAGAAAATAAAACACATAAAATAAAGTAAAATTGGAGAAAGCAAGTAACCTTGTATCTGCTCCACTTTGTGCTCTCAGGCTAAAAGGAAAAAGTTAGGCTTATCTCAGTTTTACAGGTATTCTGGGAATTGGCCCATTTTGCAACACAGAATCTGTCCTTTCATGAATTGTGCTTTGGGTATAGAAGCAGCTGCTGGATTGCTCTCCTGAGTCCTGGCTGTAATCAGTATGTCACCATTTGGTCACAAGCAATGACTTGACAAATTGGGTTTTCTCATCTCCCCTTTCTCCAAGGGGTGTGGACCCTAAGAAGCCTAACTATGCCCAATGCTCCTAAATAACTCAGTGTGCGATACCTATCACTGACAAGTCACACCCCTTCTGAAAGAGCTGGCTGGATGTGCTGCTGTTGCTTCCTGGCTTGTGAACTACTGGATCTTTTTACGTGGCTGCCTTAGCTGACTGTGTTAAAATAGACTCTCACAGAATAACAACTCACTCTGCCTTCAGATGCTCCCTGAAGAGCAAATGCTTCTGAGGTACTTTATAATTGTGTTATATGCTTAATTCAGTAGTTGTTAATGGTTATACATTATCAGTAAACTTTTGTTTGTTAAATACAACAACAGCAACAATAAGTCCTATAAGAAATAGACTTTCTTCCTGATCCTATTTCTATTCTGAAAAGGCTTATTATTTTGACTATATTTCACAAATGTTATTTCCTTATTTCTTATACGATAAATCTTGTAGAATTGTTTTTTAATGTTGTCATTAAAATGTCCCACAAAGTCACTCAACTACTTTTCTAACAAAGACAAGAGGAGATGCAATTTCTTTCTCTTGAATAACTTAAAGCAACTTAAAGCATTTCGTTCTAAAAAGTTAACATATCTTCAACAAAGCATTTCTTGAATGTCTCAGGAAATTTAGATTGCAAAGATGAGTAAGCCATGGCCTTGACTTCAATTTTACATATTCCAGACTGAGTGCTTACCACTTCAGAAAGGTTGACTTTTCTTCTCTTGAAAAGATTGTGACATAATGGAAAAAACAAGGACTTTAGGACCTCTGAGATTGGAGTTGAAATTGCATTCCACACCTACAAACTAGTAGGTGTTTGAATTTATGTCCGCTACTTTCTCCTAGTTTTATTGTTCTCTCTGTAAATAACCTAGAGGGTTATTTTAAGAATGTAACTACACTCAGGTGTCACATAGCAATGTTTCAGTCAATGATGGAGTGCATATATAATAGTGGTCCCACAAGATTACAAGACTGTATTTTCACTATTACCATTTCTATTAATATGTTAAATATGTTTAGCTACACAAATGCTTACCATTATATTGTAATTGTCTACAGCATTCATTTTAGTAACATCTATAGCTGTGCAGGTTTGCAGCCTAGGAGCAATAGCCTATGCCATATGGCGCAGGTGTGTAGTAGGCTATTCCATCTAGGTTTGTATAAGTATGCTCCATTATGTTTGCACAATGATAAAATCTCCTGAGGACACATTTCTTAGACTGTATCTTAGTCATTATGCATCACATAACTTTAAGAAAATGTTTGGCGTCTTGTGAAATCTTAATAAGCAGCCATTACAACTGTCACATATTAGAGAGTTATCTGGGAGGATTTTGATGAATTACTTTAACAAGAAGACGACAAAATGCAATGACTTAAACAAAGTGGAGGTAAGTAACTATAGAAAGGTAAGTATTCAGGGCTATTCGGGCTACTTTGGTATTCTTGTCATTCTCTGGGTCAAATGTGCTATTCCAGTTTCTTGTCATCTTTCTACCAGTGGACAGGGGAAAAAGGGTTGGAGTAGGAAGTACTTAATCCTCTTACAAATATGAAGTGGAATCGGAACCATTCTATGACACATATCAGATTTGCTGAAAGTTATTTACATGCCCACACCTAGCAACAAGGAAGAACAATAAATATAGCATTTAGGTGGGTGGTCACATGACCATCTAAAACTCTATTATTAAGAAAGAAGAGAAGAATGGATATTGCCACATAATTAACACTCTACTAAGCTTGGTTTCTGTCTGGTTCTATTTTCTTTTTCTTTTTTTTTTTTTTTCAGTATTCTCTATGAAAAAAAAAAAAAAAAAAACTCTGGCTTGCAGATTACAGTGTTCTTCCTGTAGTAGTCATAGCCTTAGGATAATCATTACCTTTATGAATTTACTGCAATGTTACGATGACATTTGTTGTGAATATTGACTTCAGTTACAGAAGACGGATTAAAAATATGTAGCCTTAACCATTCGTAAAAAAGTCTTATAACACTTGTGCATCTTATTCCAGACTACCTTCTGACAGCAGAATTTACACTAGCAAAATAAGTATGTTATGCTTATTAAAAATAATGATGAAAATGTGGCCTAATGAGCTCCATTTCATATATCAGCATTTCTGTCCTACTTCTCCCCAATAATATAAGGAAAAGAAAAACAACACTCTAATCTTGGCAAAACTACTGCTGATGTTAAATAATATTTAAAGTAATGGTCTTCGTTGTATGTTGGTAGTTTCAAAATTCTTTTCTTGTTATAGGCTATGTGTCTTTTCTATCCTGAAGCCTTTAGCATTTCCTTCAGTTTTCTCCTCCCACATAATGATGAATAAATCTCTATTAACACTGCAATTAGTGTGCAGTTATTTTCCTCCCTGCTTGCTAAGAAAACAATGTTATACTTTTCCTCAACTCTGAATTATTTTTCCATAAGCTTTGATTTCACAGCAGAAGGAAACGCTCTCATTTGCCACCTTTAAATTTTCAGTCCACTGATATCTATGTATCTCTGTCATCACTTCCTTCAAAATGAAATATTGCTTTTTAAATTGATAATTATCCTCCTATTTATGCTCTGAATTCAATTTTATTTTGCCTTGTTTATCATTTCTCTCCTTATATTAAACCCTGCAATCCATCATCAATATTTAATTCTCTACTGGCTCATTCCCATTGGCATACAAATTCATTTCTCACCAGCTACTGGCATTTGCATATTTTATTTATTTTTAACAGTTATATAGCAGTTTAATTCACATAAATATAATAAATTTTATGTCTATAAAGTATTAAAGTTTAGTGTGCATACACTCAAGAAGCCTTGACAACATTCAAGATAAACGTTATATTTCCTATGTAACTATATAATTAGTTCTCTTTTTTGATCACTCTTCCCTGCTTCTAGTCCACCCCACCCAACCCCCACCTTTACCTTTAATTGAGCACTCATTTTCTTCCTGTCACTATATTTTCCGAAATGTTGTGTAAATTAAATCATACTATATCAAAATTTTTGTTTGGCTTTTTAAACATATTGTAATTATTGTGAGGTTCATTTATATTTTTGTATGTATCAATAGTCATTTTATTTTTTTGTTGAATAGTATTCCATTTTATTGGTAGGCCAAAATTTGTTAATTCTTTCACCATTTGAACGTTTGGGTTGTTTTCTACTTTTGGCTATTAGAAATAAAATCGTTATGAACATTTGTGCAAGTCTTTGTATGAATAAAAGTTTCCATTTCTCTTAGGATAATACATAAGCAGATTTTTAAAAATTCATATTTCAATTATATTATTGCTGGCATATAGAAATATGACTAGCTTTTGTATGTTGACTTGAATGACTGTGATCTTTGTAAACTCACTTACTAAAGGTTCAAGTTTTGTTTAATTATTCTATATAGACAGTTATATCACTGTGAACATAGAGTGTTTTCTTTCTTGCTTTTAATCTGTATGACTCTATTTATTTTGCTTGATATATTGTAGTTAATAGTCAGTTCAATAGAATGTTGAATAGCAGTAGTAAGAGAGAACACTTTTCTTGTTCTTACAGGAAAAACATTCAGGTTATCACCATTAAGTATGATGATAACTGTAAGTTATATATAATTGCCCTCTACTAGGTTAAGGCAGTACCTGTCTATTTCTACTTTACTGAGTGTTTCATGTTTCCCATGAATGGATATTGAATTCTTTGAATTCTGTCAAATGCTTTTTCTGTATCTATTGAGATAATAAGGCATTTCTTATTTAGCCTGTTAATGTGGTGAAGTTATTGATTTTCAAATATTGAACTAACCTTGCATTCCTAAGATTAACCTCACTTGGTTTAACATACAATTTTTTTTTGAATTTATTGCTGGATTCTATTTGTTAATATTTTCTTGAGTATTTTAACGCTTAGGTTTATGGTTTATAGTTTCACTTCGTTTTTTGTTATTAGTGCAATACTATCATCAGAGAATGAATTTGGGAATGTTCCTGCTTCTATTTTCTGGAATATATTATATAGAATAGTATTATTACTCTCTTAAAAATGTATTATACTTTACCAATGAAACC
The DNA here is from genome assembly GCF_049350105.2 of Macaca mulatta. NCBI lineage: Eukaryota > Metazoa > Chordata > Mammalia > Primates > Cercopithecidae > Macaca > Macaca mulatta. The sequence continues at coordinate 179,836,608 of NC_133407.1, read as the reverse complement.
ACTTGGGCCTGAAGATTTCCTTAGTATTCATATTTTTACTTAGGTTTATCTATTTCTTGTTAGAGAGTTACTCTAATGGATATGCAATGCTATTTCACTGTGGCTTTAATTTGCATTTCCCCAGTGATTAATGATGTTGATCATCTTTATATGTTCTCAGTTTTAACTAATGTATCTTTGTTAGTGAAGTGTCTATTCACTTTAGTTGCCCATTTTAATGTTATTTGCCTCAATAAAATTGAGTTTTGTCTCTTTGTTATGTATTTGAAACATAACTCATTACACAATAATGACTTACACAATACATTATACACTATTTTCCTTAGGTATAAGGTGTGAATTGAAGTTTGTTCATTTATTTATTTATTGGCACATGCATATCCACTTTTACCAAGATCATTTACTAAGAAGTTTATGAGTTCTCAGATGAACTGTCTGTAGACATTTCTTCATACTTAGGTTTTCTTATAAATGTAGGTTTATTTTTTTATTTTCTATTACATTGAATATGAAGATTTATTTGGGAAGAATTAACACTTTATCTAAAATTAATTTTCTAATACAAAAACATGTTATATCTCCCCATTTATTTATATCCTTTTAAACATTTTTTCAGTCATGTTTTTTCATTTTCTGTGTTTGGGTCATACACATCTTCAGACAAATTTATAAATAGTTATTTCAAATTTTGGATGATATTGTAAATGTTATGTTTCTTTCTGTTTCAAGTTCTCATTGTGGCTACAACATAGAAATAATTTGCTTTAGAACAGAAATAAAATTGATTTTTGCATATTAATCTGGTGACAAAAAAATTTTAGTAACTCTTTTGTGCAGTTCATCACACTTTCTACGTAGACAATGTTTTCTGCCTCCAGGATAACCACTTTCATTTATTATTTTCAGCTTGTTTTTTTAACAAATTTATTCCAGTTGCTTTATTTACTTGTGCTGGCCAGAACCTTCAGTTGAACATTGAATAGAAGCAGAAAGAGTGATTATGTTTGTCTTCTTTCTTATTTTGGCATTATAGTATTCAATCTTTCATTATGAAGTATGGCATACACTGCAAGTTTTTGTGCATGTCCTTCATCAAGTTGAGACTGTTTAATTCTATCTATTCTTAGTTTGCTAAGAATTTGTATCAAGAATGGATTTTGAATTTTGTTAATTGTTCCTTTGGTGTCTATTGGGGTGAGCACATGCCTTTTGTTTTTAGTTTGTAATAAGATGAATAATGTGATTTGACTTAGTTATACCAATATTGTATTTCTGAAATAAACACCAATTTGTTGAGTTATATTATCATTTTTATATATTTTGCAATAGAATTTTCTATAATTTTAATAAGCTTATTTGTTTCTATGTTCATGAGAGCTGTTGTTCTGTAAATTTCTTTACTCGCAATGTCTTTGGCATGATTTCATACTAATCCTAGCTTCATGGAATTAGTTGGAAAGTATTTCTCAATTTTCTGGATGAATCATGTAGAACTGGTACTATTTCCTTTTCAAATGTTTAATAGTATTTCCCAGTAAAACAATATGGGCCTAGAGTTTTCTCAATCTCTCTTTTTAGTTTTATTGCTATGAGTTATTTTTACCCATCATTTTACATTTCACCGGCAGCTGGCACACGGAGACTTCAATTACTGAACTTTTAAAAAATAGATTATAGTTCTCTGGTGAAATTTTCTATTGTGAACACATTAATCACAATCATTTTAATGCCCCTGTCTAGTAACTTCAATATGTGGATCAACTCTTGGTTTGTTTTTCCCCTCCCTCCCTGCCTCCCTCCCCTCCCGTCTCCTCCCTTCCTTCCTTCCTCTTTTCTTTCCTTCCTTCCTTCCCTTCCTTCTGTTCCTTCCCTTCCTTCCCAAACTAATGTTTTAGTAAATATTGGACATTTTTATGAAAATTGTTGAGACCTTGGAATATACCTTTTTTCATAGGTGATTCACAATATCCTTTACCGGGGAGTTACGTCTAGAGTAGATCATATTAATACACATAAATTCTAAACTAATTCCAGATTAGGTTTTGAGCTGTGTCAAGTTTAGTCTACTTGTTTTGCCTTAAAAAAAAAAAAAAAAAAAAAAGAGATTCTTTTCTCTTGGCATGCCTAATTGCTCTGTCTCCAGCACAGAGAGATTTCTAAAGTCTGCATTGCTTTCCATCTGTTTTCTGCTGACCTTATTGGATTCTGCTTTGTACAGCTTAAATAATTATTAAATGTCTCCAGGACAAAACCTAATACAATTACAGGCTCACTCCCATATAGCTCTACTTCTCAGAAAACTTTGAACTTCAAGGCTTGGCTTTTCTGAAAGGTGCAAAATTTGTTTATTATATGAAAAATTAAGTAAAAGTGGATTCTGTCAATGGCATTTGGAAGTCGCATTTCCCCTAAGACATATGTCTTCTGAGGGAGGTGGCTGAGAATCTAGAAACTTAGCTGTGATTTTGACACTATCCAGTATCCAGTACTGGAAGAAACTTTGTCTCTCTTCCCAATCTCTTTTTTTTTTTTCTAAGACTCCAAATACATGTATGTTCCATGTCCCCCTTGCATCTGTTTATTTATCTGCTATATTTTCTTTCGTCTTACTTTCCTTTCATCATTCTGAATAATAACTTCTGAACTATTATCCACTTTAGTAAATGTCTCTATGTCTGATCTCCTTTTAAATTATCCTTTTTGTTATTTAATCGAGTAATTGAGGTTTTATTTCTAGGACTTCCATTTGTTGCTTTATGGAATATCTAGTTCTCTCCCATAATTCTCACTTTAAAAAAACTTTCATTGAGTGTAATGTCCACTATGCAAAACTGAGGAGGCATAGCAAGCTAAAAATTCTAAATGCTCTATGAACTCAAGCTCCATAAATTAAAAAGAAAAAATTGTATATGAGCAAATCAGAGGTAAAGTGTGCTGAAAACCAAAAACAAAGGATATCTTAAAAGTAGCAACAGGAAAACAACAACAACAACAAAACCATCTCTAGTGGTGCACCAATAAACTGGCAGCTGATTTATAGAATATAAGTATTAAAAAAAGAAAAAACAGACTTTCTAGTAGAAAAACATTAACAGGCATGTGCTCTGAAAAATTTACTCATAGTCAATTTCAGGTTACACTAGCTTGTAAATGGCAAATTCTAGGTTCATTCCAGAAATCAGGTTTTGATAGAGTAATGGCAACAATACTAATTGCACATTTACGAGATTTCAAAAGAAAAGCGTCAGTGAAAGGCACATTTGAGAGTTTTTACTTCAAATTTCACAAACTTAAAATATATGCCTCTTGACAGAAAATGAATTTGGATTTCCAATAGATTAAAATTATGATCCTTAATATTATCACTTTGGACATCAACCAAAATAGTCTATATTGTTGATATATTACATATGCTCTTTCAGATAAAAGTATAATGATCATAAACATAAAAGGGATTGGGGTGAGGGATGTTTAATTTTCAAATATGAACTGTTTGAGAACCCATGTTTTCACATCCCCCTCATTCCTTCCTAAAAATTTATGTTTATCATTTCCATCTGTGTTTACCAAGTTTGAAAATGGTATAACTTTTCTATATAATTAAATGCATACTTTAGGTTGTGAAATGCATAATTATAACATGAAATATGTATGTACTGTGGAGTAACGTGCATGCATCATTTACTACATAGTGAAGCAGATACACTTTTAATTAAACTCTATGATGTACAATATATGACAAGAAGAATTATGCTTTGAATAGCCAATTCTATAAAGAGCCACAAAGTGTATTATACACATGACTATGAATCATTCATCAAACACCCTCTAAAGGAGAATGAAAGAATATCAAGCAAGAGATGCTTGATATAATTTTCTTTTTGTTCTAAGTAATGCAACAGTTGTGCATTCCTCTAAGGATAAAGTAAACTACTGATAATAAGCAAGAAGGCAGAGTGATCTAGCTCTCCATCTGCTGACTAACATACTGTTACTGGCAATATAGAATAAAAACAGGGTAAATGGAAGAAACATAATTCTTAGTCATAGATTTAGGTATCAGAAAGAGTTTCATTTGCAGAATGCAGGACATCTGCTGTTGATGCCTTATGGACCAGCTATGTAGTCATTTCCAGGTGTGATTCAAGATGCTTTCGACCCAGGGGACTATAGATGTTTAGGGAAGCAATTCTCACACTGTGGAATGCATAAGAATTATGCAGATTCTGCTTCATTATGGGGGACTCTGTTTGGAATGTTAACAAGCCACTAGACGGCGCAGTTGTAACTGACACAGTAGGTCAGGAACTACATGCCCAGGTTTAGACCATCTTTACACATTAAGTCAATAATGCAGCAAGCAGAATGGGAATGGGAAAGCAAGCACGAAGGCTCTCACCTTCTCTATGTTCCTTTCTGTTTATTCTGAAAAATAGAATATCACATAATTTATTAGAGAAAAGTGGGGTTCTCTATTTCACTGTGGAAAACCCTTGTCAATGTATGTCTCATTGGAACTCCATTAAAGAAATACAGTGATATTCAGTTCTTGGTCAGTATGCTCTCAATATCTGCTGAGTTATGAAATTCTGGACAGAATACCAGCTATTTGGTAATGCAATGTTTTTCATGGATAACTTTCTTTCGAGATTATTTATTTCTATTTCGCATTTCACTAAATCCTAACCTTCAGCTACACATGAGCTTAAGGGTATCTGACAGATGTCCCCTTCTGAAAAGAGAAGTTTTACTATTTGCTTGCCTGGCTTTATTGCACCTAATGTGCAAATAAAATAATTTAAAAGTAAATAAGAGGTGAAAAATATGCATTTTGAGAAACGAATGTTTGCTTTTCATTTTAACAACAAATCTTAAAATTCCAACTGTGAAGTAGCTCAGAAAATCAAGAGATGCATCATAATTTTTAAAGAAAATAACAGAGTAAAAACATCCAAGATTTCAAGTTAGTTATTGCTACTGTAAGCAGTTTTTTAGGACAGACAGAACCATGACACTTTCATGAATGAATGCTTCCAGTATTATAATATTACTTTCAAAATGCAGTGGCTAACAAATTAAGGTAGCAAAATTGAATAACCACCCTTATGGCAGAAAGTTTGGGGCGATCATATAACTTTTCGAAAACATTTATAAAATTCATTAGCCAAATTTCCACATCTATAAATTTTGATCTTCAATGTATTGTTATGAAATATATTTTAAACTTTGAAGGTGGCTAGGAGATGTTTTTCTTTTTCTCCTAGATTTAGAAGAACAATGGCTTCATAAGAATCAATTCTGAACTCCTGATTTCCAGCTGATTAACCAATCTCCTAGAATTGAGAGATGAAAAAGCCCTGCCAACCAGAAGAGTCTCTTATGGTGGTCATAGGGAAAATGGCAGCAAAGAACCTGTATGTGTTTGTGTGTATATACTATGTGTATGTATATACTTTATATATATATACACACTAGATATATACACACTAGATATATACACACTAGATATATACACACTTCATACATTACACATGTGTGTGTATTTTTTTCTTTCTGCTTTTTCTGACATAAGAGAGCTTTAAAAGGTTTTATTAGGGGCAGGGGTCAACTATCAACTTGCTCTTTCAAAATGCCCTCATATTTTATGGCAAATAAAGCACTACTTCAAAGATAAAGATTATATCTTACTGAGCTTTGAATTATGAACACATAAAATCTTTTATTTCTAGCAGCTCGTTCAGTTCTAGACATAAAGTGGTTAAAGTGGCTGTAATTAAATGCAAGAGAAAGAGAGAAAGAGGAGGAGGACAAGGAGAAGGTTGAGGAGAAGTGGGGCAAGGTGGAGAAAGAGAACTATGGTTGAAAATAAGAGGGATAAAAAATAGGGATGGGAGCATAAAAATCTCAGGTAATTTATCAGACAGCATTATAGGATTTAAAACTTTCGGTTCTCCTGTCACAAATACTTGAATTCAATCCAGTGTTTTCTATTTGTTTTTGATAATTAGTTTAACTTTTGTATTTCTCAGTCACTCAAAAATAATTAAGACAGATTTTCTCGTAGACTGTTGAGCGGATTGAGTGAGAAAATGACTGAAAAGCAACCGGCAAAGGAGTATGGTGCTGTATTTTTATACAGTGTTAAAGCAATTGTAGCCTTTTAATATTTTTGTTATTTTATAATCTCTCATGTAGAATCTTGCAAAATAATATGGAGTGTGAAATTAAAGTAAAAATGTAAACAAAACCAACAATAAGTTTCTAAATGTGAAACCATTTTTCTTACCCTTAGCCCAAGTTCTCCAAGGTTAATCTAACTGGTAATATATTTGGGTTTTCCTTATTTCTACTATTGTTCTATCTAATTAATTTGGATTGGTCTTTTATGTCAACAGTCTCAGGAATTACAGTGTCATTGACTAGAGAGATGTGGCTTCTCTTATTTCGTTTTTGTTGTTGTTTTTGCTGTTTGTTTGTTGTTGCTGTTGTTGTTGCTTTTTTTAAACTTGTTTTATGGTCCCTATTGGCATTTCTGGGTTACTCCTTCTTTAGCTCCAAATCTAGAATACGTAAGGCAAAAAGAAAATACAGAAAGTTCACCATTGTATTATTCCTTACATATCAAGTTCTTTAGGCAGTCATTTTCTTTTCTCTATCTTTCATAAGCTTCTTAAGCTTTTTTGTATGTATAATACCCAAATATTTTGGCCATACATTATAGACAGAATAGGAAAATATACATCTACGCTATTTTCCTGAAAGGAGAAATACAAAGCAAATTCATTGTTAAGCCTAAGATCAAACTTTTCCATATAACAGAAAATAATGTATAACCATTAGAAATTATATCAAAAATTATTTCTGTAATCTCATGAAATTTCAAACTGATTAGAATAAAATGGAATTAAATCAATTCAAAATAGACTAAGGAATTAAGCATAAGACCTGAAATTGTAAAACCACTAGAAAGAAACAGAAGAGAAAAGCCCCATGATACTGGTCTCGGCAAAGCTATTTTGCATATAACCCCAGAAGCACAATCAACAAAAGCCAAAATAGACAAATGAAATTACATCAAACTAAAAATTTTCTGCACAACCAAGAAAACAAGCAACAAAGTGAAGAGGCAACCTACAGAATAAGATAATACATTTGCTAGCCAAATATCAGATAAGGAGCTAATGTCCAAAATATATAAAGAACACAATTCAATAACAAGAAATTAGATAACCAGATGTTAAAGTGGTAAAATGACTTGTTTAGATATTTATCAAAAGAAGACTTACGGAGGGCTACAGCTATATGATAAGCAGTTGAACACCACTAATCATCGGGAACATGCAAATTAAAACCACAATAAAATATCACCTCACACCTGTTAAAATGGATATTATCAAAAGGATGAACTATAACAAGTGGTAGAAAAGATGTCAAGAAAAGAGAAACCATTGTACACTGTCGGTATAAATGTAACTAACTGCAGCCATTATGAAAAAGAGTATGGAGGTTCCTCCAAAAATTAAAAATGGATCCACTGTATCATCCAGCAATCCCTCTTCTGGGTATATATAAAAAGGATATGAAATCAGTATGTCAAAGAGATATCTGCTCTCCCAAGTTCATTGCAGCATTCTTCAGAATAACCAAGATACGGAATCAACCTGTGTCTATCAAGAGATGAATGGATAAAGAAAATGTGGTGTAGAGGCCCAAGAAAATATAATTCAACCTTAAAATTGAAGGAAATCCTGTAATTTGTGACAATATGGATGAACCTGAAGGGCATTTTAAGTAAAATATGCCAGGTACAGGAAGACCAATATCACATGATCCCACTTACATATGGAATCTACAGAAGCGGAACTCATAGAAATAGAGTGTAAAATGGTGCTTTCCAGAGACCAGAGAATGAGGGTATTGGGAAAAATTGGTCAAAATTTTAGTTAAACAAGAGGAGTAAGTTCAAGAAATCTATTGTATGTCATGGTGACTACAGTAAATAACAATATATTCTATACTTCAAAACTGCTAAGGAGTACATTTTAAGTTTTCTCACCACAAAAAAAAATGTAAGGTAATGCATATATTAAATAACTCACTTTAGCTATTCCACAATAAATATATCAAAATATTACAATGTACACCAAAAATAGACACAATTTATTACTTGTCAATTAAAACATAAATTTAAATAATTGAGAGTACTGGAAACAGAAGATGGTAAAGTTAAAAGCACTTTGAAAAAAGGTTAAGAAATAATTGTATGGACAGTATATAAAACATTGTGATAATTTATCTCTGTGAGTTACATCCAGTACAAAATTTTAGTTGAATCTTAGTAGAAGGCATGGTATTTAATCAAAAATAGGAAGACAGAGAGAGAGAGACAGACAGACAGACAGAAAGAGAGGAAGGAAGGAAGGAAGGAAGGAAGGAAGGAAGGAAGGAAGGAAGGAAGGAAGGAGCCAGAAAAATTTTCCAAGAAGACTGTCTTCAGTCAGATACCTTCAAATGATAGAGAGAGAATGTGACCTCTACATATTAATTTTGAAATATGATTATTCTCTTAAATTGTATTTCTGTGATTCATCTAAGGAACATAATTTAATAAAGTATATATACGAAGGTTGGTTTCATTAATAAAGCATGACAATATAAATTATGCCCTAAAATGAGTTACAGCATTACTAGCTGTAGTTCACAAAAGGTTAGGAAAATGAGGCAATTTTTAGTAACTTGGAAAAGTTACTGAAGTTATTAGCTCTCTGTCTAGTACAGAGGTGACACTGGGCGTTAGATTCATCCCAGCTAATTCAGAGCAATTTGCTCTTACTCCATGGAGTGCTATGATGTAGATTTTAAGGACTTTAGGAAGGAAAAGTGGACACTTCAGTTTTTTGGACAAGGAAGGGAGGAAGGAAGACAAGTAATTTACAAATCAGATACAGGTTCAAAAAGATTAAAACATAAATGCTGACCACAGTTACTTTTTATTTACAAATGTACTTTAATGTTATAAAAAATTAAATGCTTAGAAAAATGTATAATGAATATAGAAAGCACCCATAATCCTACCACCCATATTTTAGAAGTTTATTTCAGAAATAAATATTAAAAATATTTCTAAGGAAAACTCTATCCTTTCCACATTCCAAACATTCTCCTAAATTTTTTTATATGTACTTCTTGTTATGCTTTTTCTACATATGCCTGAATCTATTAACTATATATGGTGTTATTTTATGAGTTTTTAAGTTTTAGATTTTCTGTAACACATATTACTGCATATATTATTCTGAAATATGTTTTTCCCCAAAATCAAGTTTTTGAGGTTCATTTATGTTGACATGCATAGCTCTAAGTCGTTCTCTTTAACTGCACTGTAGTTTTCAATTATATGATTACACCACTATTAATCTGTTCTACTAATTGATGAATGTTTGGCTTGTTCTTTATTAAAATTTTTATATCACAATAAATTAAGATTCTTGTATAGATCTTTCTTTTTAACATGAAGAAAAGGCTCTCTTGAGTATATATGGAAAGAGAATTATTGAGCATAGAGTACACAGACTTTAATTCTTTTAGATATTTGTAAATTGAGTTCCAAATCACTGTTACAATTCACTTTTATCAGTAAGATTTGAGAGTTCTTGTTGATCATTGTAAAAAGTAATTGGCATCTTGTTATTAAAAATATATGTAAAACATTCTAACATTGCTTTAAAATTAATATTGTTGATTGCTACAAATTTTTAGAATGTTATATTTTTAGGGAATTTAAGACATTCACATCTTCTGACTTAAGTTCCCATATTTAGCCTACTTTTCTATTAGTCTTCATTTTGACTTATAAATCTTATTTATTTATTTATTGCAATTATCAATACTAAGTTAGCTATATGCATTGTAGGTTTCTTCCCCCAAGTTGTCAATGTTCTTAAATTGTATTTGCTTAAATATTTTTCTAGTCCAATAACATATATGTTCTTCTATATGGTTTCCATTTTATATCTGTATTGAAATAATTAAAAATATAAAAACATTAATGAAATTATTCCGAGAACTCACAAGCCCTTAGCCCAGATGCATTTGTTGATCCCTCTTTCTCTCTCTCATACACACTCACTCACATACATACACATACTTTAAAACATGCTGATCCCTTTTAGGTTAGGTTTTATTAATATACATTATACACTTTTAGGCTAAATTCCACTCCAAAGTTTTATTATTTTGCTTTATGACCAACAATATATAACAGTGACTTGTCAACACAGTCTCACCAACAGAAATGACTGTCAAGCTTCGGAACCTGGTAAGTGAGAAATGGTATTTCAATACAGTCTTTTTAGAGTTGTTTTTAAATTTCAACTTTTATTTTAGATTCAGGCAGTACGTGTGCACATTTGTTGTATGGGTATATCATGTGATGCTGAGATTTGGGATATGAATGTTCCCATCACACACATAGTGAGCATAGTACCCAATAGTTAGTTTCTCAGTCCTTGTCCTCCTCCAACCCTCCTCAGTCTTGTAATCCTCAGGGTATACTGTTGCCATCATTATGTTCATGTGTGTCCAAAGTTTATCTCTTACTTGCAAGTGACAACATGCTGAATTCGGTTTTCTGTTCTTCCTGCACTAATTTGCATAGGTAATGACCTGCAGCTTCATCATTGCTGCTACAAAGGCCATGACTTCATTGCTTTTTTTGACTGTGTAGTATTCCATGGTATATGTGCACATTTTCTTTGTCCAGTCAACTCTTGATGGGCAACTAGGTTGTTTTCATGTTTTTGCTATTGTGAATAGTACTGAAATGAACATAGGAGTGCATGTGTCTTTTTGGTACAACATTTTTTTAAAAATATATACCCAGTAATGAGATAGCCAAGTTGAATGATAGCTCTATTTTAAGTTCTTTGAGAAATCCCCAAACTTCTCCCCATAGTGACTGAACTAATTTACATTGCCACCAATAGTGTAAAAGCATTCTCTTTATTCTGCAGCCTCCCCAAATTCGACTGTTTTTGCCTTTTTAGTAAGAGCCACTCTGACTGGTGTGAGATGGTATCTAATTATGGTTCTGATTTGCACTTATCTGATGGTTAGTGATGTTGAGCTTTTTGTATATGTCTGTTGGCTGCTTGTATGTCTTCTTTTCAGAAATATCTGTTTATGTCTTTTATCCATTTTTAATTGAGTCTTTTGTCAATATTTCAGGGTTTTTTCCAATTGTTTTTGAGTTCTCTCATAACCAATTGATACCTATTATGGTTTTTCCTAGTTTTTTCTCTGGATTCTTACACTTTAGGTATTCATTTAAATATTTAATCCATCATGAGTTACTTTTTTGTATGTGTATATGATGAAAGGTAGGAGTCGACTTTCATCCTTCTGCATATAGCTAGCCAGCTATCTCAGCAGCATTTATTGAAAAAAAAAAATTAGCCGGGCATGGTGGTGGGTGCCTGTAGTCCCAACTACTCGGGAGGCTGAGGCAGAATGGCGTGAACTTGGGAGTGGAGCTTGCAGTGAGCCAAAATTGCACTGCTACACTCCAGCCTGGGGGACAGAGTGGGACTTTGTCTCAAAAAAAAAAAAAAAAAAAAAAAAAAGACAGAAAAAAAAGAAAAGAAAATCCTTTCCTCATGGCTTACTTTTGTCAACTTTGTCAAAGATGAGATAGCTGTTGGGGTATGTCTTTATTTCTGTGTTCTCTGTTCTGTTCCAGTAGCTTATGTTTCTACTTTTGTACCAATACTATGCTGTTTTAGTTTCTGTAGCCTTATAGTAAAGTTCAAAATCAGGCAGTGTGATGCTGCTGACTTCGTTCTCTTTGGTTATAATTTATTTGGCTATTTGGGCTCATTTTTGATTCCATATGAATTTCAAAACAGTTGTTTTTAAAAACGCCATCGTTAGTTTGATAGAAATAGTGCTGAAACTGTAGATTGGTTTGGGCAGTATGTTTGTTTGAACAATATTGATTCTTTCAATCCATGAGCATGGAACGTTTTTCCATATTTTTGTGTCATCTATGATTTCTTTCAGCAGTGTTTTGTAGCTCTTATAGAAATATGTCACCTCTTCTGTTACGTATATATCTCCTTGGTTAGGTATTTTTGTGTGTGTGTGTGCCTTGAAAATAGCATTGTGTTCCTGATTTAGCTCTTAGCCTGAACGTTTTTGGTGTATGGAAGTGCTACTGGGGGGTTTTAGCAAGACGGCAACTAAATGCTGACAAGTAGAATGGCTCTCAAGAAGAAACTGAGATGACTGGCATGATTTCAACGATCTTCAGAGGGAAAGCGGCGAGAGTGGAAAGAGGGAGGACACAGTAGCTGGTGTGAAGGGAGAGAAAGCTGGGAAAACATTATGGGGCTATCGCACACCATGACTCATTTTGGACCACAACAGCTCCAGGGTAACAGGTGAGTTGAACTGGCAAGAAGCAACCCATTCTCACCATGGGCCTCTGGAACCCCAGCAGGAGGGAACTCCTCAACCAACACAGATGCTGAAGGTGGCAGGGGGAGCTGCTTAGGGAAGTGTTAAGGGCAACAAACCAACTGAGGTGGTCCCCAGAAGGTTCAGTGAGGGAGCATCTGTAGTGAAGCATGGCTAGAGGGATGACTCAACTTACTCCCATAAGAGAGCCCTAGGGGATCTGTCAGACCTGACCTCTGCAGAGTGGTTTACATCATCAGACTAGGCTTGTCCAACCTGAGCACCCCTTGGTCTACTGGCCCCAGCCTAGCCACATCTGCTTGCAGGGCACTCTTGGGTGCCCTGGGGCCTGCAGCATAGCTTCTCTGCCAGTGAACTTCACCTGACTGGTGAAGAACTCTAGCAAGGCAGCCCCTATGGCCACACACCATCCTGTATGTTCCCTTCCCATACTGCAGCTTCTCCAAGGCCCACAGCAACTCCCCATATTGCTATAGTGGTGCATTTCTGCACAGGCAGGTTTTGCTTTACTTGTCCCTCCAATAGGTGGGAGTGAAGTTAGCTCCCGTTCCCTTACCAAGCACCATTGCAGAGGGATCCTTGGAGGGCACAGAGCCAGGAAGCCCTACCCCTGCAAGCACCTCACCCTTCCACTGAGACTGCCCAGAAACCAGCAGATCCTCTCACACCCTGAGCGATTACTTCTGCTTGCTGGAAGCAGAGATGGCACTCAGCCCTGTGTCTGCCAGCACTCTGCCCCCAAGTCAACAACACTTTCAGAGCAACTACTCACACAGTCTCCAGCAGTAGACCCCTGCCCCTCCAGCTGTGTTGCGTCCACCACTGTGGTGAGTGCTCACAGAAAGGGAGGTACTCTGGCATCCAGTATCACATTGCTGCAGCTGCTGCACCTCAGGCCCCCCAGTGCAGTGGATTACAAACCACAAGGAGCCAGAGACTAAAGCTGGAGGTGAATACAATCTCCCAGAATTATAGTATGCAGTCCAGGAGTTGGGAGCAGAGTTTGCCCCTCTAAAATCTCCCAGAAATGAAGCCACTCAGCTAAATCCACCTTACATCACAGTCAAACACTCAAGATCACCAAACAGGATAAAAAAATAATCCAAAGATCAGCAGCTTCAAAGATAGAAGGCAGACAAGTCCACGAAGATGAGAAAGAATTAATGCAAGAACACTGAAAACTCAAAAGGTTAGTGCTCCTTCTTTCTTCCAAATGACCACAACACCTCTCCAGCAAGGGTTCTGAACCAGGATGAGATGGCTGAAATGACAGAAATATAATTTAGAATACGGATAGAAATGAAAATCATTGAGCTAAGGAAGTACATTGAAACCAATTCAGGGATGCTAAAAATCACAATAAAACAATGCAGGACCTGCCAAACGAAATAGTCAGTATAGAAAAGAATGTAACCAACCTGACATAGCTGAAAAATCACCCCACAAGACTTTCATAATGCAATCACAAATATTAACAGAACAGACATAGTGGAAGAAAGAATCTCAGAGTTTAAAAACTGGCTTTCTACAATAAGACAGGCAGACAAACATAGAAAAAAATGAAAAGGAATGAAGCAAACCTCAGAAAAATATAGGATTATGTAAGAGACTGAATCCACAACTGACTGTTGTCCCTGAATGAGATGGGGAGAATGGAAACAACCTGGAATGCATATTTCAGGATATCATCCATGAGAACTTCCCCAACCTATTTGGAGAGGCCAACATTCATATTCAAGTAATTCAGAGAACCCCAGTAAGATAATTTACAAGAAGATAATCCTCTGAGACATGCAACTATCAGATTCTCCAAGGTCAAAATGAAAGAAAAAAATTTAAAGGTAGTTTGAGAGAAAAGGCAAATCACTTACAAAGGGAAGTCTATCAAATTAACAGCAGACCTCTCAGCTGAAACCCTGCAGGCCCAAAAATATTGGGGGACAATATTGAACATACTTAAAGAAAATAATTTCCAATCCAGGATTTCATATCTGGTGAAACTAAACTACATAAATGAAGGAGAAATAAGATTATTTTAAGAAGCAAATGCTGAAGGAATTACCAGACCTGTCATACAAGAGCTCCTACAGGAAGCACTAAATGTGGAAAGGAAAGACCATTAACACCCTCTACAAAAACAAATCAAAGCACACAGATGAGTGACACTATAAAGCAACCACATAAACAAGTCTGCAAAATAACTGGTTGACATCGTTATGACTGAATCAAATCCACACATATCAATACTAACCTTAAATGCATATGGGCTAAATGCCCCAATTAAAGGACAGAGTGGCAATCTGGATAAAGAACCAAGACCCACTGGTATGCTGTCTGCAAGAGACCCATCTCACATGCATTACACATATTGGCTCAAAATAAAGGGATGAAGAAAAATGTATTAAGCAAACAGAAAACAGAAAAAGCAGGAGTTGCAATCCTAGTTTCTGAGAAAACAGAAGTTAAACCAACTAAGATCAAAAAGACAAAGAAGTGCATTACATGATAGTAAAGAGTTCAACAAGAAGATCTAACTAAAAGAGATATTTTCACTTATTTTCCTATATTGATGCCTTTTATTTCTTTCTCTCGCCTGATTTTTTCTGGCCAGGACTTCTAGTACTACGTTGAATAGGAGTGGTGAGGGTGCGCATCCTTGTTTTGTTCCAGTTCTCAAGAGGAATGCTGCCAGCTTTTGCCCATTTAGTGTGATGTGTCAACAGAGTCTAATACTTACTTACTTTAGTATGAATGAAGTGAAACATGTTTTCACATTTTCAAAGGTGATTTTGTGTTTCTTTTGTAATTTGTCTGCTGTTTTCTACCTAATTTTCTTCATGATTATAATACTTTTTTCCTCTCAATATTTTTTCAGTGTTAGGAACATTAGCCTTTATATTACATATATCACAAATATTTTATCCCCATTGGTAATTGTCTTATGACATTCATAAGTTGTTTTTATTTTGGTCATGCAAAATATTTGAGATTTTGGAACAAAATTTATTATCTTGTCTTTAATTGTATGTGAATTTTCAGCCTTATTTAGAGAGCATTTTTAATATTTCAAATTCTATGTTAGAAAACATTATTAGCAAATAATTTGAAATACTACCTCTATTAGTTTTCTAGAGCTACTGTAACAAAATATCACAGAGTAGTTGGATAAAACAAGAGAAGTTTATTTTATCACAGTTGTGTTTTATTTTATCACAATTTATTTTATCACAGGCCAGAAGGCCAAGACTAAGCAACTAGGTGAACTGGTTTCTCTTTGGGTCTCTATCTTTGCAGTTGGCTTACAGATGACCATCTTCTTGTGTCCTCAAGGGTCTTTCCTCTATATAGACATGACCCTGTTTTCTCTTTTTTTGTCCAAACTTCCTTTATAGTATATTTTAAACATTGATGGTGTTAGCCAAACTTCATGATTCTTCCTTTTTAAAAGTGTCTTCATAGATATTATTGTCTCTATTTTTTCTATGAAATTTGTTATTAATTAGATCATGAAATAACAATTTTACTGGCAGTTTTACTGAAGTTCTTATTAAATTTATAACTTAGTGAAAACTTAAATGTTTTGACTAAAAGCAGGTAAGTGATTTTTTTTTTCTTTAAGTCTACCTTTGTGCCTTTAGAAATGATTTAGTTTATTCATACAGATTTCAAAATATCTAGTTAAGCTTTTTCCTACAAATTTTATATTTCTGTTTATTTTTCAATGGGGTCTTCTTTTTCATTGTATCTTTTAAATGGTAATTATTATAAATATTTTTCATGTTAACTTTATATTCTACTCTCCTGATGAATTATCTTATTGTTTCAGCCTTTTTAATCCTCTATGTTTTTCCAGGTATTCATTTGTATCATCTTCAAATTTTTTAAAAAATATTTATTTCAATTCTTATTCCTTCATTTTTTATTCCCACTAACTACAATGAGTAATACCTGTAGTACAATATTAAATATAACTGGAGATTTGGGGCATCTTTGTCTTGTCCCTAACCATAGAGAGAAAGGCTCTAGTGTTTTTCCATTAAGTAGAATGCTGGATTTAAAACTGAGATATAAACATACATTTTATAATGTTGAAGAAGTAGCCACTTATTCTTACTTTCCAGAAACCTTAATGAGTAATAATTGTAGAACAAAGTGAGAAAATTTTTTACAGGCTTTAGGAAGACATACTTTTCTCCTTAGAAATATAAGTATAACACATTATATTAAAATATTTCATGTTTTTGCAATATGTTTGCATTTTTCATATGAACCCACTTCATTTTGTATTTTCTCATTATTATGATTGTTTATCAACATTTTATTAAAATATTTTCATCAATATTTATGTATAATATTGGTCTGCATTTCTGTTCCAACTTTATTATCTTTAATTATAAATTTCATACTCACTTTATATCATGTGGAAGTTTCTTTCATTTTCTTTTCTCTAACACAATTTATGTACTATTAACACTTTCTTGTCTCTAAAATTTTGGCTTTATGGAATGTAAAACAATTGAGGCTTTGTGTATATGTGCACCCAACTCTGCCTCTATTTTTAATTATTGAGTAGGGTGTTCCTTTATACATTTTCTTATTTAGTTTTCTGTGTAAATTTATGTGCTTAAACTGTTCATCTCCACTGAAGTCAATTTTTGTCAAATGGATCCTCTTATGAAGTAATACACATAACCTACGTTTTAAAGTTTTTTTGTGTATTGCAGTGCTTTTTTAACATACATATTTTGGGTACCTCACAGTTTATTCTTCATTTATGACATTTTCCTTGTCTTCCTTAGTTTAATTAGTTCTCATTGTATTTCTTACTGTTTCATGTATTTCATATCAGAGTTTTAAAATTCTGTGTATTAGATTTTTTGGAAAGTCTAAATGCTCATTTAACTATTTTAAATATTGATGAAGTGTTTTCATTTTCTTCAATTTTGTGAATGGCCTGGGTAGGGTTTTTATTGCATTTTCTCTTTTCTTGTAGTATTCCATATGGATTTTGATTCTTTCTTTTCCTAGGCATTTCTTTGACACTGTGGCAAGTCCAAAAGTATCCATAGATGTGTAAATCCAGTTGGCATGTGTAATTGTCTGAAAGATGTATTTACAAAAATAGTATCATGGAGTTTAAACTAAGAATCAATAGACATTACAATGATTTCTAGTGATATTTTAATTGACAAGTCATGTATTTATTGTCATTATTTTAACTATTATTTTTATTTTAATTTGTTTGGAGTATTGCTGGAAAAGAAAAGTTAATGCACCCTGTCAAAGTTGCTAGTATTTCTTGTGCTGTCACACATACTATGTGCTATATAATGAAGTGAAATGTAGTGTGTGTATGAGTGTGTATGTAGAGACAAACACACATGCACACACACACATACACAGATAATTATATAATATAAAAACTCTCTATCGGATTTTTAGCAAAAGCCTTTTGCGGCACCAAATCTCCCAACTTCCCATTCTTTTCAAAGGGCTAATAAAAAGAAAAACATCCTATAGAAAGGGAAAGGGGTCAAGGGCAGGGTCTCTCTTCAGTTTATACAAAGTCACGGTGCTTGGAAATCAGAATTAGCACATGCTTGACTTTCTATGAGATAGCAAGAAGACAGTGAGCTACGTACTTGCTGACTCTTTTCTTTAAAAGACCTGTTCCAGACCGGGCACGGTGGCTCACGCCTGTAACCCCAGCTCTTCAGGAGGATGAGGTGGGTGGATCACCTGAGGCTGGGAGTTCGAGACCAGCCTGACCAACCTGGAGAAACTCCATCTCTACCAAAAATACAAAATTAGTTGGGCGTGATGGTGCATGCCTGTAATTCCAGCTACTTGGAAGGCTGAGGCAGGAGAATCACTTCAACCCGGGAGACGGAGGTTCCTGTGAGATAAGATCATGCCAACCTGGGCAACAAGAGTTAAACTCCATCTCAAAAAAAAAAAAAGTCTGTTCTACACTGAACCACACTGTTTGATGTCTGCTAGAGTCTTTCATTGAGACAGTTTGACATCCTGGGATTCACTCAGCTCTCCTGGTGCCAATTTGCAAATTATTATTTGTTGTGCTGGCAGGTCACTAGGTGTGCCAATGACCATGTTTGCTAAATAACTGTATATGGGTCACAGACAAGCCTGACTGAGAAAGTCACTTGGCTAAATTAGTGGAGGCAATGTGTGCTTTTAGAGAGTGCAGTGAGCTAATGTCAAGAACAAACTTTGAACAGCAGGATATTGTTGACAAATGAGATCTTGTTAGTCCATGCAATCTGACACTAGTGGAAACATGTTATGCTTTTATTTCCTTTAAAAATATATATCCACAATAATTATCAGATGATCTTCCTTTCTAGTTTCTGAATGCTTTTAACATAAACTGTAGTTGACCTCTACAACTACTCCTAGCAACTTTTAGCAAAATGATTCTTGACACGTTGGATTGCTATTTATCTTTATAGACATCTTTCAGAAAAGTTTGTTAAAATATGCATGTAGAAGCTCAGGTTAAATACACTTCAATGGAAAATGATTTTTAAGAACTTGAGTAGATAGATTTTAGTAAAGAAAGTGTTGTTGCTGAGTGTAATTGAATTGTATCTGACATCTATAGAAAATCCACCAAGACTCTTGGTGGATTGCATTATTTTTATGTCATTGTTCTAATTATTTCCAGTATATGCAATCTATTATTTTTTAAAAACTGCTTACTATAAAGTATCTAAATATATTAATATCTCTACCATAAGTTCACTCCAAAATTTATTTGCTGTAGAACTATTCATTGTGAAACACATATGTTAGGATATTGCTGAGTTTAATGGTGCCTCAATTCTGAAAGATTTAACCTAAGCTGACACATTCTTGAAGAGGTACCTAAAATCTTTCTGTTAAGTATGTAAGTTACCATCTATTTCTCATAGTTCTCTTTTTTCCCCCAATTTATTAAACACACTTATGAATGTATAACTGATTAATCTCTGTAGAGGGTTTTGTTTTCTTTTCTGAAACAGGGATGATTGTATTACAGAAAAGAAGAAACTATGCTTTAAAGCAGCTCAATAGCTTTTGTACCGAGTAAGTCACCCCCAAAATGGAAAACACTCACAAAAGTTATCGTGGTTCTGAGGAGGTTAAATTTGGTTCTTCAGTAAAGGGAGGCATTAAGCCCAGAGCAGCTTCGTGGGTAAAGCAAAAATAACTGTTATGTGGAAGCCGTTAGCCTGACAGTAGATTACTATCTAGGGATTTTCACTCTCTGCTAAGTTCCCTCTCACACTGTGTGAGAAATGGCAGTGGGAGATATTTTAGCTAAGATATAAAAGAAGATATACATTTTGCACAGTTAAAGGCGTAGAAAATCAGTCAATTCTTTAAAAGCTCCTCGGAAAGCTCAAAGACCACATCGACTTTCCAAATGTTCTATTAGAAGTGTCCCAGATACAACTTATGGTCATACCTCCCCTGAGCTTGTTCTAGAATAAATGCAGTAGGAGAGCATCCTCCTGGCCTCTACAAGTTTAGAGTGTTTCTTGTTTACTGATGATGAGATAAGCATGCTTATATGATATGTACCCTATCTCGTATTGTTCATATATCTTGGTTATGGAATGATTGAAATTATGTCTTAAAATATAATTGTGTGAAATTTTTCAAGACCATTATGCAGATTATAAAAGTGACTCAGCTGACTGACAAAGGTATCTTTATAATTTATTGTCCAAATTTGAATGTTATGTTATAGAGACTGAAATAGTTAGCTATTAATAATTATGCCTAGAACTCCCGTAGTAAACTGGGCCTTACCCAAAACAAAATCAAAAAACAAGATATATGGTCACCCATTCATAGGTAATGATTCAAGTATGTATACTTTTATCAATAATAATTAGGCCTCAAAAATGTCTATCAACCTTTACCAGTAAATGAATTTTAAAATATCAAGGATTTTCTAACTACAGAGTCCTAACTGGGTGGAACAAAGCTGGGAGGTTGAAGTTTTACTCTAAAAAGAGGTTTCGTGAAGTAGTTTCATCCAGTAGCTGGTATTTAAGGTTGAATAAAGCAATCCACGAAGTTGGTTGTAAATGTGAATGAAAAATAGGAAATTCAACAACTTCCTTATTAAGCAATATGAAATTAGAGCAGAAAGTCTTAGCTTTTAGTTATATTTGAACTTCCTTTTATGACTTATAATGTGAACATTTAATTTTATATATGTAAATATATTTATCTGGAGAATTTAGTTTTAATATATGATATTTAAAGTCTCTCTCCAACTTTAATATTCTATGATGATCACTACAAATAATCTGTGACTTATAATGGTTCAACTTAATTGTCTGACTTTATGATAGTGTGAAATTCATATGCATTAAGTAGAAAACATAACTTCAAATTTTGAATTTTGGTCTGTCAGGTTAGTGAAATGCAGTACAATACTCTGTCAAGATACTGGGCAGTGACAGCAGGCCACAGCTTCTAGTGAGCTAAACAATCAAGAGTGTAAACAACTGAGACTCTGCAGGGTATCAAATGTATTTTTGACTTACGATGTTTTCAATTTAAAATAGGTACATTGGAACTTAACCTCATAATAAATTGAGAAGAATCACCAATTCTGTTTTCCTGGGTATACAAGAAGATACTTGGAGATGTTGAACCTTCCAAGAGATGGAGAATGTATTGGAAAGAAACATAGGCAAAGTGAATAAAGGAGAGTTGAAAGTTCTCTGGGATCCTTTATATTCTACCATTGACTCACATTCATTCCTCACCTAGGCATACTGAACTGCTTTAAATTCTCCACACACCTCTCATTCTTGCGTGCAGTCTGTTTCCTGCATCAAGAATGTTTTTTTGCTCTTAATTCCCTTCAACTTTAGCTGTTTCTAACTCCCATTTATCCTTCAAACATTGATCTCCTAATCTCAGTTTGAAACCTGTTTGCCGAAATCCCACAGCACACTGAGTATAACTCCATCATAACATTTTTCACAAACTCTGTTGTAATTGTTTATCTATTTTATTTCCATACTAAACTTTGAGCTTCATGTATTTTCTGCCTCTGTATCACTAGGATCTAACTCAATGCTTTCCATATAGAATGTGTTCAATAAGTCACTGATTGAACTAATGAAAAACAATATTCCTCCTTCAAAAAGTAATGAATCTGTAACAATAGAAAAAATATTTCTATAATGTGTTGCTAAGATATCCATCAGATATATAATCCTATCTGTAAATTAAGGTAAAATAAGTTAATCTGGACTTCACTCATGTCATACTTGACAGGATTCCTTGGGATTTATGCTGTTGGAGCTGCTGTGAGTAAAACTGCTCCACAAGGGGAAAACAATGTGCTTATGATGACCAATTCGCTGTGTTAGGCATAATAATTTAAAGACTAAATTGACATGAATGATTTCCAAGATGTGTCTATTTGTACACTAAATTTTGCTCTGTAGTGTTTTAGGGATGTTTCATTGAATAAAAAAAAATCTATTTTATTTCTTTTTGCGTCCTCAGAGCCTCTAAATAAGCATTCTATTTACTTTATTACTTTTTGTAAAACTCACATTCTGTTTTCCAGCACTGTATACTTGCATCTGCACATGTCAGCTAATTTTAAATAGCCTTAATATAATCTCTCTTTAAGCAATATTAAATACAATAAAATATCACACACAAACATACACACACACACACACACACACACACACACACACACAGTCTCTCCCCACTTACAAAGTCATACGGAATCAGCATTTTCTTACTAAGACTAAAATAAATTTCAATGATTTATTTTTTAACTTCTTCTTCCCAACCATTAATCTTCAATTATTTCCCACAGTTTGTAAATTATAAATTTGTAACATTTCTCAAAGCTATTCATTGCTTTCCACTGCTTCTGACTATAAATTACACCTTAATTAGTAAACGGTTTCCTAACTGATCTCATTGATTTCAAATTGTATTCTTTAATAATTTTAACACTATTATTAGATTATTTATCTTAAAATAATCTTTAGCATCTGACACATATTCTAAAATTAGAGTAACAACTTTGTGCCTACAAAGTATTGTCCAAATTTGATAATCCGATCTTTTTAAAGGCCTTTCAACATCTGGCCCCAACTTATTTTTAATATTTCCCTCTGCTGTGGAACACAAACTATCCTCTTTAATGGAAATTGTGGTCTCAAAATGTGATTTGTCTAGATCCATTCACTCCTGTTTTAGTTCTTACCACAAATTTTCTCATTACACCTCTTTAGCTCTCCATACTTTCTTCTTTCCTCTAAAGTGGCATGAATGTTCTGTCAGGACCTAAATTCAGATAGCTATCATTCATGTCCAGCTATCATTCCTTTACAGTCACTGCTTCCTTAACTGCTCCTACTGACCAGGATACTTCAAATGTCCTGAAGATCAACTTCAACTTCTTAAATTAAAATAACTTTATACTCATCAGTGTTTATAACTGCATTCATTTCGAGCATCCTGGTGACTGAAAAAAAATGCCACAGAAAAAGGTCACAAGGTAATCTGTTTGCTTCATTTTAAAGCCATCAGCTGGTTAGAAAACCAGCACCCTATCCTCTAGTACACCTTATCGTTCCTCAGGGATGGTAACAAATACACCTAAAGAATAGAGAAAACTTTGTTCTCCATTGTATAAGCTTTTTCTCTTCTAGCAAATTGAGGAGTATTTTAAGAGCAAGAATGACTGCAGGATTTTATCATGTCTTACTTAGATTTCTGCAGTCTTCTAGCCTCTCTTTTATATTGGTCCAAAATATTTTTTTTCTCTTCACTCTCCAAGCCTAATGTTATTAACAAAAGTAATTACATGATGTAATATTAGATTAAATGTCACAAAATCAGTGTTTGAGTCTCATTTGTACTATAAAATTAAATTAATCACTTATATCCTCTGAGATGAGTATTGTTTTTCTAGTTCATGTAAATAATGATTAGTACTTTTCCCCTGCTCACCTGTAAGCTCAAATTATTTTTTTCACAACGATTCATTTCCCTTTCTCTCTAACACCGTGGGAGGACAACGTTTCCCCACTGCATTAACTTTGCGCTTAGCCAGGTTACCTGCATCAGCCATGGGGATGTTGGGAAGACATGAAATACATCAGCTCCAAGTTTCCGCTGGTGTTTTTGCCCTGCTGCTGAGAGGTGACAACGTGCTAGCAGCCCTCGCTCTCGGCGCCTCCTCGGCCTTTGCGTCCACTCGGGCGGCAACTGAGGAGCCCTTCAGCCCGCCACTGCACTGTGGGAGCCCTTCTCTGGGCTGGCCGAGGCCAGAGCAGGCTCCCTCTGCTTGCGGGGAGATGTGGAGGGAGAGTCCCGGGCGGGAACTGGGGCTGCGCGCCGTGCCCGTCGGCCAGCTGAAGCTCCTGGGCGCGGGCTCAGCAGGCCCAGCACTCGGAGCGGCTGGCGGGCACGGATGCCCAGGGCAGTGAGGGCCAGCAGCTGCGGAGGGTGCACCGAGTCCCCCAGCACTGTCTGCCTGCGCGCTCGGCACTCGAATTCTCGCCCAGCCTCAGCCGCCTCCCCACAGGGCAGGGCTTGGGAGCTGCAGCCCGACATGCACGAGCCCCGCCCTGCTGTGGGCTCCTGTGCGGCCAGAGTCTCCCAGATGGGTGCGGGCTCCTGTCCCACGGCGCCCGGTCCCATCCACCGCCCAAGGGCTGAGGAGTGTGGGGCAGGGGCTGGACTGAGGGCAGCTCTGCCCCACCCGCTGTGTGCCATCCACTAGGTGAAGCCAGCTGGGCTCCTGAGGCAGGTGGGAACTTGGAGAACTTTTATGTTAGCTGGAGGATTGTATATGCACCAATCAGCACTCTGTATCTCCCTCAGGGGTTTGTGGATGCACCAATCAGCACTCTGTATCTAGCTAGTCTGGTGGGGACTTGGAGAACTTTTATGTCTAGCTAAAGGATTGTAAATGTACCAATCAGTGCTCTGTGTCTAGCTAATCTGGTGGGGACTTGGAGAACTTTTATGTCTAGCTAAAGAATTGTAAATGCTTGGCCCGGCACGGTGGCTCAAGCCTGTAATCCCAGCACTTTGGGAGGCCAAGACGGGCGGATCACAAGGTCAGGAGATAGAGACCATCCTGGCTAACACGATGAAACCCCCTCTCTACTAAAAAAAATACAAAAAACTAGCCGGGCGAGGTGGCGGGCGCCTGTAGTCCCAGCTACTCGGGAGGCTGAGGCAGAAGAATGGTGTGAACCCAGAAGGCGGAGCTTGCAGTGAGCTGAGATCCGGCCACTGCACTCCAGCCTGGGCAACGGAGCAAGACTCCCTCTCAAAAAAAAAAAAAAAAAAAAAAAAAAAAAAAAAAAAAAGGTGTAAATGCACCAATCAGTGCTCTGTATCTAACTAAAAGATTGTAAATGCAACACTCAGTGTTCTGTGTCTAGCTAATCTGGTGGGGACTTGGGAAACTTTTGTGTCTAGCTAAAGGATTGTAAATGCACCAGTCAGCACTCTACGTCTAGCTCAAGGTTTGTAAATGCACCAATCAGCACCCTGTCAAAACGAATCAATCAGCTCTCTGTAAAATGGACCAATGAGCAGGATGTGGGTGGGGTCAGATAAGGGAATAAAAGCAGGTTGCCTTAGCCAGCAGTGGCAACCAGGTGGGGTACTCTTCCACGCTGTGGAGACTTCCTTCTTTTGCTATTTGCAATAAATCTTGCTGCTGCTCACTCTTTGGGTCTGCACTGCCTTTATGAGCCGTAACACTCACTGCAAAGGTCTGCAGCTTCATTCCTGAGGCCAGCAAGACCACGAACCCACCGGGCGGAATGAACAATTCTGGACGGGAGGAACAAACAACTCCAGACGTGCCGCGTTAAGCACTGTAACACTCACCAGGAAGGTCTCCAGCTTCACTCCTGAAGCCAGCCAGACCACAAACCCACCAGAAGGAAGAAACTCTGAACATGTCCAAACATTAGAAGGAACAAACTCCGGACACACTGTCTTTAACAACTGTAACACTCACCACGAGGGTCTGCAGTTTCATTCTTGAAGTCAGTGAGACCAGGAACCCACCAATACTGGACACATTGCTATCTACCGTAGAAAGGGTTGTGACTGCTTCAAGCAGCTATCACTCTTCTGCCTTGGTCTCCAAAGGACAAATATGTGGATCAGGATTAAACCTAAGGACAGTCAAGCTTAGGTGAGCCAAGAAGAATCCCAGGCTACCTACCAACCCATCAGTGAAAAACAGTTTGTTTCTCGCTAATGAATTTTTAGATTTGTTGTTTATGCAGAATCTTTGCAGCAAAATCTGAGACTTTTTAGAGTTGTGGTGATCAAACAGGTTTCTATATGCAAATATAATTTATACATGCTGTAATATAAAAATCTTAGTTATGGAGAGCAAATGAATCAAAGATAAAAAATGCATAACTATAATTTTACACTTACAAATTTCTCGAATAGGCAAAAGCAATCTATGGTAATAGAAGTCAGAAAGTAATTGCCCCAGGAGCAGAGTTGTTAGCGTGGGTAATACTAGGTAGGAAACATTTTGGAATAATGGAAATGTTTGAAAAATTTATATGGATATTGGTTACATAAATATAATAAAAACTCATCAAACTTAAAACTTAAGTGTTTTATTATATGTAAATTATAATTCTATTTTTAAAAAATTAAATGTTGCTGAGTCACCCTTGAATTTCACTCTTACGTTCAAGTACTCACTCAGTATTTTCACTTGAATGCTGATAGGCAATTCACCCTCAATATACTAAAAACTCAACTCTTAATCCCAGCCATTTCCTGAGAAAACTGCTCTTGCTATCTTATTCTTCATTCAGCAAAAGACAGCTCCATTTCTCTAGCTCCTTAGGTGAAAAATTTAAACAACATTGACTCCTGTCTATTTCTCATAGACTGCATCCAACCTATGAACTGTCACTACTTCCTCTGCTAACAGCCCAGTCCAAGCCATAGTCAATTCTTCCTTATAATTTACAAGGCTCCCCACTTCTATCATTTGCCTTCTACTGTGTTTTCCTAACACACTAGTGGAGTTATATTTTTAAAATTAGGTCAGATCATGTATTATTTTCTGCTCAAAACCATCCAATGGCATATATCTAAATAAAAGGGGAAAAAAAGGAGTTTCTTTTTAAGCAAATACTGTGATAACCCTGCGTTATATGTACTTCATTCACTTCCCTGACCTCATCTGTTGTTATTCCTCCTATAGTTACTTTGTTTCAGTCAAATTAGTCTCCTTGCCTTTTCTGAATGTAAAAGAAGGCTGCCATATCAAGAGCTTCACTGGAATAATCTTTTCCTCAGCTAGCTGTAATGCGCATAGTAGGTTCTCAATGAATATTTGTTAAAATGAAAAATAAAAGAATATGACTTTTGCATATTAATTTTCTGTTTAGTTGCATCCAGCAACCTTATAATCTCGCAGGAGTTATTCTGGCTCAAACACCAGCTCTGGAAGCACTGGCTGCTTGTTCTATCTAATTAGTATTACTTACAAAGGAAATGTAGAGCCCTCAGTGCAAGTGTAAAGAAAGCATTAATCAACCTGAGTGCAAAGCTTAAAGGCAAGATAGTAACAGAATCTACTTCTCCACTCCTTTAATTATTCTGGCAGCCACAGACAAAGCCGAATGACGAGAAAGGATGGAGGCACTGGAGAGAGCTCTACCAAGATTCTGTCCCAAGGAAGTCATTCTTTCTCTCATTTCCTTCCAAGTTTTTGACACCTCCTCCCTATTCATTCCTCCAACCCTATATGCATCTAAATAAATAGTTCTAAATCTCTGCAAAGTGAACTCAATCACTCTAGAGGGGAAAGTGCCTGCATTCTAACATTTTAAAAGCCTGGCGTATTTAAATTAAATAAAAACAAAATTGCATTCAGTGCTTTGCACAGATAGAAGGGAGCAGCGAGAAGCCTAAAACAGTATGATGCATCTGAGCATGCATTAGGACTAACTTTCTCTCTTCTTAACTTCTGGTTCTTCCAGTCCTTAGTTCATTTAATATTAGTGCTAAAGTATAATTTTCAAAAGAGATAAAATTATGACTCACATACAAAAATAAAATGAACACTTATCAAATATTTTGGTTAACTAATGAATGAATGAACCAATAGACATGAAAATCAGTTCAAATGAGAGTTTAAATACAGAAATTTGTATTCTCTGCGGCATAAAATTCATTCACGTCATCAAAATCATGAATAATTCTAATTGTTGTCAGCATCAGTGTATTTTACAAGTTACCTTCTACCTCCAGAGCCGTTAAATTGCTAATCAAAAGCGAAGTTGCACACCCCTATGGAATCAAATAATCTCCAGACAATTCACTGAACAAAGCAAGCCTGCACTCAAAAGAAACCAGGATTTCATTTTGCCCATTTTCAAGTCATTGGCAATTTTTCCTGACGTTAAAAAAAAATACATTACCTTACTTAAACATAGTAACTTTCTTTTTTTTTTTTTTTTTTTTTTTTTTTGAGACGGAGTCTCACGCTGTTGCCCAGGCTGGAGTGCAGTGGCGCGATCTCAGCTCACTGCAAGCTCCGCCTCCCAGGTTCCCGCCATTCTCCTGCCTCAGCCTCCTAAGTAGCTGGGACTACAGGCGCCCGCCACCACGCCCGGCTAATTTTTTTTTTGTATTTTTAGTAGAGACGGGGTTTCACTGTGGTCTCGATCTCCTGACCTTGTGATCCGCCCGCCTCGGCCTCCCAAAGTGCTGGGATTACAGGCTTGAGCCACCGCGCCCGGCCTAAACATAGTAACTTTCTAAAAGCACATTGCACTGAAAAAATCCTCTGAACAGGGAACTACTTTAGACATCTTTATTATATCAAGAAAACAATGTGCACTTTTTTTTTCCAGACTCTCCTTTGACTTGTGATTTTTAAAAATTTACTCTCTAGAGGACTGATTTTAAAAAACGAAAACAATTCTGCTCTTCATTGCCACAGTGAAACAACTATTTGTCATCAGCCTGTGACTGTAAAAATGGTGAGAAAGCAATAAGAAAAAGGCTACAGTAATGCTTTATTTACATTTATTGTTTTCCATTTTTCATTTTCATGTGTCTAAATCTCGAGTGTTTCTACCAACAGAAGAAATGTTCTTTTCTCTTTGGAAAAAGTAAACTCATTGAACAATGCCACATACATTGTACAATACTGTTCTCAGCGTTGCACTAAGACACACTTAAACATAAATGCCTCCATTCCCAAGAGAAATGGGAATTTTATTTTAGTATATTATACACAGGGTTGCCTATGAGCATTTGGATTTTACAGTTTTTCATGATTGCAAATCAAGTAAGTTTTAGAAATGTATATAAAGTTTAAACTCCTTCTCACTCTAATGGCTGAGAAAATATCTTTAACAATAAGTAAATTAATAAGGAAACTCTATAAAAATGTTAATCTTTTCAAAAATATCAAAATTTGAAATGTTGTCCCATAACACCATCAACACCACCACCACCACCACCAACAACAACATAACATGAAATTCATTTGACAACTTAGCCTTGATTTTAATTCTAGACAATTTTTTACTGAACATCAATTCTTGGAAACGATTTCACAAATCATTATTATTTACTGAGCATACACTCATTTTCCTGTTTCACTATTTTAAAACCAGTTAACCACCTTCTTTCTGTGTGGACAAATTTACATCTTCTCCTACCCTATGATGAATTTTCCTTGGGGTAACATACACTCCTTGAATTTGTTTTTGTTTTGTTTTAGACAGAGTCTCAGTCTGCCACTCAGGCTGGAGTGCAATAGTGCAATCAGAGATTATGGCAGCATTGATCTCCCAGGCTGAAGTGAGTAGCTGGAACTCCACCCAGACACCACCAAGCCCTAACGGCTGGCTACATTGCCCAGGTTGGTCTATGAATTCCATGGCTCAAGCGATCCTCCCGCCTTGGCCTTCCAAAGTGCTGGGATTTTAGGCATGAGCCACGGTGCTCAGCCTTCCTGATTTGTTCTTATTCCACTTGAGGATAATAGGAATGACACATAGAGTTCACATGAATTTACATCAAATCACCTATATTGCTATCAACAGCCAGTCTTTTTGATGCTAACATCAGTTCCATCCTTTTTAATGAACTTAACGTCTTACTCATTTCGTTTTGCTTTTAGTTTTTCAATTGTGTGCTTGTTATTCAGTTATGATATAATTACTATTTCAATTTAATCCTGACAGATGTTCTTGTATAATTGAATAAATATTTCATGCATCATTCATTATTTCTTGATATGCCAACAATCCATGATGATAATAAACATTTAAATGTGTTAAAATACATTTAAAATCTTATTTATGGTTATACCTACACATTCCCATGTAAGTAAAAGCAGATATCCACAGAAAGATGAGACATCTCTTGAATGCCAATGATTATACAAGTCTATACTATATGTATACTATTCTACAGACATATAGCAATTTTTAAAATATATGATTAAAACCTAAGATCTTAAGAAAAATAAAAAATAAAATTTTCTATTAATAACATTAAACTTGATAGTTGCTATTTCTCCCAGAACCTAATGTTATGAAGAAAAGTGATCACTGCTCTAAAAAATAGAGAAGACAAAATAATCAGCAATGATCAAAACAATCTTGAATGATTTACTTTTATAAATTGTTGGACTTCAATGTTATTTTAAAATGAATGAACATAACAATAGACACAAAGCACTTCTTAGTATAATTTTAAATAACTGTGAAGCAAATTTCAAATTAAATATAAATAATTTGACAAAACCAACTAAATTCAATTAACACACAGTATTTCTTGTAGTAGATATATTTTTCTCTCTTAAAGTTCACCATTGTTGAATTTGAAGTTAAAAAAATAGTAGTATCAAGTTCAGGTTTAGATTAATTGTGATTCTTTATTTGACTTTAGTAAAATTAAGGCAGAAAGTGCCTACTAATATAGGTGTACTGCACAAATCATTATTAATAACTTAAAATATGTTTGCTAATTTTGAATAATTGCAATATACTTTTCCCATGAGCAGCTATCAATGGCTAACTTTAACAAGCTGTCTCTAAAAACTATCTCACTCACCCTGAGAAAAATTATCTATATTGCTTTACTGAAATTTACATTAAATGCTGATCTAATCCAATTATGGCTAGAGTCATGGCCATAACATTTATTCATTTTATATTGATTGAATGTCAATGCACTTTCACAAGTTAGGATGTAAAAACAATATGATCAACATATTATTTTGCTAGTAGTGTGAACGTAGTAGTGATGATAATAGAATATAATTCCTTGAATTTGATGTACCCCTTTTATGCATAGTATGATGGTTTAATTTTTCCACTTTTTTTTTCTATTTGAATTATTGAGCTAACTATAATTGCAAAGAACCTCTTTGGTCTACACACACTGAAAAAGTGATGGTAATCCTCAACTGAATAATTCATGAAGATATTTAATGATTCAATGTTTATTCCAATAGTGATTACTGCATGCTTACCATTTATATTTATTGGGATAAAAATAAGAAGTTTTATAAAAGTTCTTATAGACAATTCACAAACCCTTGAAAATATATTCAAGTATTCCCAGAAGCTGAAAATATTCAGTTAGAGAACAACTCCTATGCAGTGGTAATATACCAGGACAAATGAGTTCCCATATTGAATTGATGACAGTTGAGATATGGAAAGAATAAAAAGATAAGGAACAAAAGACACCAGCTGTAAAATGATTGGTTTGAGTTCAGGATGGGGAATAATACACATCACAGAAAAATTTCTGTGAAGCCAGAGAAAAACGTTTTGGGCAGGTAGAGGATGTTAGACCAAGGGAGAAAAAAAGGAAAGAAAAAATAAAGACAATAGTGAGTGAGAGAAGGAGAAAACTAACATGTGAGGTAAACTCTGAAGTTAGCCAATTGCTAGTTGTCTGAGCACAATCTGAGGAAAAACGAGGACATAAGTATATTTTGGAGCCTTTTTTAAAAACCAAATGGAAGTTATATTTTAATTGAAAGAATCAGCAATTCTCATCTTTTGCTCTTTCTGTCTGATAGAATCAAATCTATTTATTCTGTGAATGCTCATAACAATACTTTCTAATGATGGAAATCAGCTGAATTATGTAGATTTAATAAAGCATAAGTATAATTAAAGGGAAAAATGTGTCACTGAAATAACTTTTAACTTCTCAGTTTTAACTGAGAACTTCCTTTTTAAAGGAAGACAGTATTCAGGTCAATGTTTCTGGCTGGAGCTATATTAAGAAACTATTGAGTTTTCAAAAGTTATTTGACCATCTGTCTTCTCTTAATCAGGTTCTAACAGAATAGGTTGTAGGCACGGGACAAAATAAGAGTGGGAGGAATTGTTTCAAGAAGATCACCCTGAATCAGTTGTTTGAAAGATGTTATAGATTATAGAAATGAATGCAATAGAGTTGTTTTACTTTTTAAAAAAGCTCATACTTTCATCTACAGTATGATGTTAAAATAAAAAATAAAATTATCTATACATATTTTCTGATGAATTTTAAATGAGAAATTGGGGTTACAAGATTACTTGTGTTGCTATTTCCTCTCCCAAATTGGAACTTTTCTGTTTTACATGTCACCCAAGAGTTCACAATGAATTATTCTAGGATTGGACAACTCCTTTTATTCAAATCTCTGAAAATAAATGCAGGAATATTCAGCCAGAAACTCTGAGCAGATGCTGGCTGACACTGTTAAATAATCTCTTGGCCCAACTTCTGAGTGCCTCCTATGTTCTCCCACAAAATCATGCAGACAGATATCTGTAGCTCAATAATTCTACAGTTAATATTAACTCTCAAAAGGCTATAAAAAACTACACCAATTATCTTTATTTAAAAATCTTTCAAATAGCAAAATAGTTGGGATTACATTACAGATTAGTACTGTCTTTTATAAAATCCTTTTATAAATTATGATTTCACTAACATTCATAAAGCCCTTCTACTGGTGATAGACGAGACAGAATATCATTGCAGCCCTTAAACATTGCCTATGTCTACTAATTAGAATGCTTCCCCAAAAGTGGGGGAGCCTAGTAAAACTATGAAGTGAGCATTAACTCTGAGATGACTATGAAAGTTTGGTTAAGACAACATCTGCTAATTTTCATTTTGTGATCTTAGAGCATTGTTACCCAGAGGGAACTTCAATCAAATATTTCTGAGTTTAATGTTTCTAAAGATTACTTTCATAACTGTACTGCTTGATTCATGAAATGTTGAAAAGCCTCCTATGTTTCCCAATCAGAAAGATGAAGATTCACGTCATTCTTCTTCATTCATTAATTCTACTCAGGAAGCAATCTATGCTTCCTGAAGCATATATATATGCTTATGTCTGTAGGTTCTAGAGTCAGATTACTTGGGATTTAGTCTCTGTTCTATTTTATTTTAGCTTTTGGATTTTTTTTTTTTTAAGAGGAAGTCTCACTCTTGTCCCCCAAGCTAGAGTGCAATGACACTATCTCGGCTCACTGCAACCTCCGCCTCCTGGGTTCAAGTGATTCTCTTGCCTCTGCCTCCCGAGTAGCTAGGACTACAGGCGCCTGCCCCCATGTCCGGCTAATTTTTGTATTTTTAGTAGAGATGAGATTTCACCATGTTGGCCAGGCTGGTCTTGAACTCCCGACTTCAGGTGATCTGCCCGCCTTGGACTCCCAAAGTGCTGGGACCACAAGTGTGAGCTTCCATGACCAACCAGCTTTTGAACATTGAATAGCACAATATACAGAAAGTTATTCGCTATATAATTATTATATAGTACTTCCATTAAGAGGTTATTGTGCAGATTAACTGAGCAAATGCATCTCAAACACAGGACAGATCATAATACATAGTGAAATAATCAGTAAACATTACTTATTGTTTTTGTACTACTCCCATGCTTTTCCTATTGGATGAGCTTTATATACACTTCATTTATACATCTCACTTAGATAATCGCAAAATGAATTCTGACTAAATACCTTTATTATTGTTCTCTCCATTTTAATCAAAAGTTAGAGTCATTATGTAAAGGCTCAATAATCGCCAATGAATTGTAATATCATTTGAAATAAATATCCCAATGCTTATATTTGCATATAATGTTCTGTTATTTCTCAGCACTATCCCATAACCTCACTGATCTCTTCCACTGTCTCCTTAGTTCATATTCATTCCGTTCCGGGCACTTTGACATCATTCCTATTCCTGGAATACACCAGTCATACATCAAACTCCAAAGATTTCTTCTTGTTTTCTCTGCTTTCCACGTTTTCCCTGATACACAAATGACTCACTCCTTTACTCCTACATCAACATTTTGTTGTTTGTTTTCAGATGCCAATTTCTTACTGAAATTGTTTTGACCACTTTATTTAAAAATGTTTCCACAATAAAATTAATTATCCTATAGCCAACCAAAATAATTTTAAAAAAGTGAGAGAGAGCACAAACTACTAATGTTAGAAATAAAGATGTAACACTTCACTAGAGATCCCATGGACATTAAAAAAACTAGTTAAGAAACACTATAAACAACTATATACCCACGAATTTAATAATCCAGGTAAAATGTATACATTTCTTAAAAAATAGTCTTCCAAAATTCATACAAGAAAACACTGACAATTGTAATAGACCTACCTTTAGTAAAGATATTGACTCAGTAATTAATAACCTTTCAGCAGAAAGTTTTAGGCTCAGATGGATTCACTCATAAATTCTATCAAACATTTAAGTAAGAAATTATACCAAATAGCTATATTTTTTTCCAGAGGACAGAAGCAGAGAGAATACTTCCTAACTCAATTTATGAGGCCAGCATTACCTTAAAAACAAAAACCAGAAAAATACATTACAAGAAAAGAAGGCTACAGACCAATATCTCTCATGGACACAGATGTGACACTTCTCAACAAAAGATTAACAAATAGAATTAAAGTATAAAAAGAAGTATACACAACAACCAAGTGGGATTTTATCCCAGGTATACAAATCTGGTTCCCTATTCAAGGATAAATTATTGTCGTCCATTACATTAATAGGTTAAATAATAAAAGTCACACAATAATACTAATATGAAAAAAAGCATTTCACAAAATCCGATACCCATTTATGATTAAAACTTAATTAACTTGAAAGAGGGCAGTTTCACAACTTGCTAAAGAATTTCTACAGAAACCTACAGTTGACATTATAAGTAATAGTGAGATACTTAAAGCTTTCATGCTAAGATCAAGGAAAAAGCAAAGATATCCCCTATAACCCATGCTTCTCAACATCATACAGGAAGTCCTGGCTAACATGATAAGACAAGAAAATCTAATAAAACCTATTCAAATTGGGAAGGAAGAAATAAACTGTCTTTGTTCACAGATGACATGATAATCAATATAGAAAATTTAAAAAATGGCAAGAAAACTCCTAGAAATAATAAACAAGTACAGCAATGTTGCAGGATACAAAGGGAATGTACAAAAGTCAATCACTTTTCTATACCAGAAATAAGCAAGTGAAATTCAAAGTTAAACTACAATACTATTTACATTAGCATTCCAAAATTGGAATACCTAGGTATAAGTCTAACAAAATATGCACAATCTCTATGTGATGAAGACTACAATGCTCTGATAAAAGTAACTAAATAACAAAATATAGATATTTCATGTTCCTGGCTAGAAAGAGCCAATATTATCAAGATGTCATTTTTTCTCCTATTATCAAGATGTTAGGTTTTGTCAAGAGTCAATATTATCAAGATGTCAGTTTTTCTCAGCTTTATCTATAGATTCAATGCAATCCAATCATATCACAGCAATTTGTTTTGTGGATACTATCAAACTGATTTAAAAATTTATGTGGATATGTAAATAACCCAGAATAGCTAACACAATACTAAAAGAGAACAAAATTGAAGGAGTGGCACTACTCAGCCTTGAGATTGATTATAAAGCTACAGTCATCAAGACAGTGTGACACTGGCAAAAGAAGAGATAAATATATCAAAGGAAAAGATTAAGGAGTTCAAAAGTAGACCAACACAAATGTAATCAATTCATATTTGACTAAAAAGCAAAGGCAATACAATAGAGAAAGGTAATTCAATCTAGACACAAATGTCATAGTCTTGAAAAAAATTAACTCAAAATGGATCACAGACAGACCTGAATGTAAGAAGAAAAACTATAAAACTAGAAGATAACATCAGAAAAAATCTCCACGATCCTTGGTGTTTTGATGACTTTTTAGATACAAAATCAAAGGGATGATCACTGAAAGAAATAATGTATTAGCTGGATTTCATAAATTTTTTAAAAGTCCACTTCATGAAATACACTGTTGAGGGAATTAAAATATAGGTTACAGACTAAGAGAAAACATTTGCAAGAGACATATATGATAAAGGACTATATCCAAAATATACAAAGAGCTCTCAAAACTCAATAATGAGAAAACAACCTTATCAAAAACTATTCCAAGATCTTAACAGACACCTCACCAAAGAAGATATACAGATAGCAAACAAGCACAGAAAAAGATGCTCCATATGTCATCAGAAAAATGCAAATTAAAGCAACAATGAGATACCATGACACATCTATTAGAAGAGCCAAAGTCCAGTACACTGACAACACCAAATGCTGGTGAGGAAATGGAGTAACAAACTCTTATTCATTGAATGGTAATGCAAAACTGCACACCAGGAAAGACATTTTGGCAGTTTCTTACAAAACTAAATACATGATTACCATACAATTCAGTAACTGTGCTCTTTTGTATACATCCAAAAGTTTTGAAAATTATGTATGAAACTATAGTGGTAAATGCATTCTATTATATATTTTCTCACATTCATAGAATGTACAACACCAAGAGCCAATTCTAATGTACACTATGGAATTAGGGTGATAAATAAGTACTGGCTAATCAATTCTTAAAAAAATAAAAGTACCACT
The DNA here is from genome assembly GCF_049350105.2 of Macaca mulatta. Lineage (NCBI taxonomy): Eukaryota > Metazoa > Chordata > Mammalia > Primates > Cercopithecidae > Macaca > Macaca mulatta. Next base: position 179,800,102 of record NC_133407.1, on the reverse strand, counting down.
CTCCAGGTGGATGTTGATCATGGGGGAGGTTAAGCACGTGTAGGGCAAAAAAGAAAAACCTCCGTACATACTGTTCAGTTTTGCTGTGAACCTAAAACTGCTAAAAATTGAGTCTCGTAAAACACAACAAAACAAACAAACAAACAAAAAACAGCTTTCCTTGATCACTGCACCACTGTTCCTATGCTTTCCCTGATTTATTTATTTCTATATTATTTGTCACTTTCTAATATACTCTATATTTTCAGCTTTGTCTATTTTCTTCCAATATTTTTCTTAAAATAGAAAGTCCATGAAGTCAGACTCTAAGGTTCATTTATTTTCTGCTGTATCCTGAATATTTGGTGTTTGGCAGTACGTAGACAGTATAACCTCATTTGTTGAATGTTAAATAAACAAATATGTCAATGAAAGTTAATTGAAAGCTTTAATACATGTTCCAAAAAGAAAAGGAAATTTGGCAAGTTGGAAGAAAGGGACAATTCCAATAACTTTTCTACCACCCCAAAAATGTAACTGAGATTGATTTAAGTGTAATATACATAATAATCATTTAATCCTCACATTAATCATACATATTAGATGCAGTCATCTTATTTTACAAAAATAAAACCCGTAGAGAGGTATTTTTTGAAAGTCATATTGAGTGGAAGTGTAAAAATGCAAACTCAGACAGATTTGGCTTCGGACTGAATGATTTTAACCACAGCTCCTTTATTGTCTTTTGGTATATTCTCTGTATTTAGAAGGAAGAATTGACCTAGAAATAGGCAACATGGGGTAGAATGAACAAGAGACATTTATCTGGCTCAGGAAAATTGAAATAAGCTAGGATTTAAGTGAGAAAAATTATAATAAGGACTATTAATATATAACCTAGAGAAAAGAATTCTAAATTTAAGTTTATTTCAGGGAATTTAATAATCATTGATTAGAATAAAAAATTAACCTACAGAATACTTAAACCAGATAGCATAGTGGTACCACAAATAAATTAGTATAAAAATGCACATTGTACACCTTAAATTTATGTAATTTTGTCAATTGTACCTTAATAAAGCTAGAAAAATAAATATAAAAAATCAAAAAATATCAAAATGCTCAAGCATGAGTACACACATTTGCCTGCCCTTCCTTTCCTTCCCTTCCTTTCCTTCCCTTCCTTTCCCTTCCCTTGCGTTCCCTCCTTCCTTCCTCCCTCCCTCCTCCTTCCTTCCCTCCCCTTCCTTCCTTCTTTCCTTCCTTCCTTCCTTCCTCTCTCCTTCCTTCCTCCCTCCCTCCCTTCCTTCCTTCTTCTCCTCTTTCTTTTCCTCCTCCTTCTTTCTGTTCTTTTTTACTCTCTCTCACATCTTCTTTTACCAGTAAGACATACCAAGGCACATAGGCAAATAATCATAAGCAGAGCAGTCTTGCTGAACTCAGGTGAGGAAACTAAAATTTTGTGTAATTTTGCTACCTCCCACAACCACCATCAACCAAGCAACACTTAGTATGTCATTTAATTCTCCTCAGAAATAGAAACAGTCTGGAAACAACCATTTTAAGCACAATTTAAGCTTAGGAGATACATGGTATTGTTTATAACCTACAATTCTCTATATTTCTAATGATTATTTTTATGAGGCTAACTCTAAAATTAATATGTTTGTCTAGTGGACATCTTCACACCTCACACAACACCCACATTCTTACCAAAAGTATTCATTTGCCTAATACTTTTATTCATGTCTCTCAGATCTTGAATGCTTATACTCAATTTCTTCTTCATCTAGACTACCACAAAATATGCCAGATGTATCCTACCGGTATCTGTAAATACAGACACTTCTCTTTTTATACCCTGCTTCTATCTCAACGCCCTACGATTATTAATCTGTATTATTTCCCTGTTTCCAGTCTCTTCTCGATCTGCACACTGCCAACACAGTGATCATTCTAAAACACCTAGTGGATAACAGCTGTTCAATGGTGCTCTGTTACCTACAGGACAAAGTCTAATCTCTTTATCAAGGTCTCCAACTTTTATTAACCTATCACTGTATGCTTTTTCAAATTATTCTCACAATTTTCTTCCACATTCCGTAATCCAGTCAGAATAATTGCATATCTAGATCATGTCATTGTCTTTTTAGGGCACATATTTATTTGCAGGTTTTCTCTTTTGCTTACATTTTATTATCCACATTTGCTGTCTAATCAATCATGTACGCTGTAAAGCCTTTCCTAACTCTATTGTGAAACACCCTCTAGCCAGCCCTTCACTGGGCTCCAGGAGAGCTTCCTTTATTCTTCATCATAGACATCATTGCATACAATGTAATTATTCTCTATCAAGAAAATTTTGATGTCAGAAATCATGGGCCATCTTTTCCAAAATATATAAACTCAGTATATACAATTGTCCTTCAGAAAAGAGAGAGTCATTATACATATATGGGTTCTTACAAATTAATCATTTTTTCTAATTCATTAAATTTAAAATATCATTTGTTTTAAAAGACATCATTAGTTTACATACTAATAAGAAAGGGAAAAAAAGTATTGCAATTAAGCTATGACATTTATTGAATATGAGACTCCCCAATTAAGGAATATTAAAATATAAAAATATGGTATTTGGCCACATATATGTCTTCTTTTAAGAAGTATATATTCATATCCTTTGCCCACTTTTTGATGGGGCTGGTGAGGCTGTGCAGAAATAGGAATGCTTTTATATTGTTGGTAGGAATGTAAATTAGTTCAACCATTGTGGAAATCAGTGTGTTGATTCCTAAAGGATGTAGAACCAGAAATACCATTTGATGCAGTAATCCCATTACTGGGTATATGCCCAAAGGATTATAAATCATTCTACTAAAAAGACACATGTACACATATGTTTACTGCAGCATTATTTACAATAGCAAAGACTTGGAACAAACCCAAATGTTCATCAATGCTAGACTGGATAAAGAAAATATAACTCATATATACCGTGGACTACTATGCAGCCATAAAAAAGAATGAGTTAATGTCCTTTGCAGTGTCATGGATGACCCTAAAAGCCATCATTCTCAGCAAACTAACACAGGAACAGAACATCAAACACTGCAAGTTCTTACGTATAAGTGGTAGTTGAACAATGAGAACACGTGGACACACGGAGGGAAACATCACATACTGGGGTCTGTTGGGAGGTGGGGGGCTAGGGGAGAGAGACCATTAGGACAAATACCTAATGCAGGCAGGGCTTAAAACCTAGATGATGAGTTGACAGGTGCAACAAACCACCCTAGCACATGTATACCTATGTAACAAACGTGCATGTTCTGCACATGTGTCCTAGAACTTAAAGTAAAATTTAAAAATAAATAAATAAATTATTGTCTTAAAATTGATAAAATACGATACTCTATTTTGAAAGATAAATATTCTTCAGGGAGGAAACAGTAATTAAAAATGTTTTCAGTTTTAAATTGCTTAAAGAAGATCCTTGTTGAAAATTTTGTTAAATAAAAGGACAGGGGCAAAAAAAGCAACATAGATGTAATTAATTTCAGATTTTTAACCTCACAATTGCAGGTATTTATTATAATTGCAATTAAACATTTTAAATCACTTGAAACAAGTAAAATCCTCTACTACAATATGAGAATTATGAATATGCAAATAAAACATAATGTAATAACACACAAGCAAAAAAAAAGAAGCCCAACATTAAAATTTCTAATTTTTTTTCTAATGGTGTTTGGGTGGAAATTGTCAGAAAGAAGATGTTAAAAATTAGAAATTTTAATTTTATCACATATAAATAATATATGATAATTAAAAATATATAGATATGATGTATATGTTTAAGTATATGATAAAATTATTAAATGAAGCATTTAAGTGGATAGTTCTCTTATTTAACTACATATCTAAAATTTGATTGGGGAATTTAGGTTTTTTATTAGGAAGTTATTTTTATTAAAATATTAAATATATAGACATAGACATATATTAATTCCGAATTTAGAGCTGAGGACATTGCCCATGACAAAATATGTTTTAAAGAAAAGTTTCATTGCTGAAATATATAATTATGCTGAAAACCATTTAATTGATACAATAGAAACAAAAGAAATATATTAAGAGATCTGGCATAGTACTTTATTAAAATCAAGTGATTAACCGTGTTAAATATAAGAATATAAAATTATAAAATTATTTATGTTACTGAAGGGTGCACCTTCAGAAAATTAGAATGAAATACTAGAATATGTAGAGGAAAACGCCTGAAAAACACACATATATAATACATACACACACATATAGATAGATAAGCAAATGATGGAGTGATAGATTGATTGATTGATAGATAAGATTGAATTAGTTGTTGTATAAGAAAAAAGAGAAAAAAAAAAAAAACTCTCCAATCTGAAGTGCCAATAGGCCAACATACAAGAAATATCTGCTAAATTACTAGTCATGGCTGAGTTAAACTAAAAGAGATACAGATATACAGTAAATCTTAAAATTCCAAGATACAACTTATGTGTAAATGTTTTGGACAACTTATTAAAGCCACATTTACCAGCAGACAGCCTTATTAAAGCATGTGACTGTCCAATGGGTAGCCATGTCAGGAAATTATATAAAGAGAATTACATTCTGCAACAAAAAATATCCCTTGGAACATGCACTGCATTGTAAAAAATGTGTGCTAGACTGAGTCATATGTTATAAAAGAGATTTGGAGTGAGGTAATCCTGAATACATAGCCTAGATATTACAATAATCAACTCTATTTACTTGAGAGAGTTACTAAACATTGAGATTCAGTATCCTCATTTGTAATATCAAGATACTAATAACTGCTTAATGTTTTGTTGAGAAGATTAATCATATATATACACATATAAGATGTATATGATATATATAGCTATATAGATACATCAGAAATTCACAAATATGCAAAAAGACTAACACACAAAACTTCGTAATTGTTGTTTCTCTTTGCCTTTGTAATTATGACAATTGTTTATAAACTGATCTAAAGAGCAAACTTCTTCAGAATTTTGAAAGCTTATAAAAACCTTTTTTATTTCTTCAATGAAATAAGCCTAAAAAGCATAATTCATAATTAATGTCCAATTTTTTGAAATTAATTCTTTATACTAATTTTTCTTGCCCTGTGGTTTGCTGTATTAATTATCCTTGAAAATTTCTGGCATTTGGAATGATTTCATATAAATTCTTAACATTCTTACTTATTGATTTAATTTGAATGAACCATTGATGAATTGTGAAGATGTAAGTGGAGTCTTAGAATGACTGTATCTGTTTTTATTATTAGGTGAGAAAATAATGTCAAATTTGTTTAAGAGATAGGCTGTTGGGTTTCTGATACTTATGAATAATGGAACTGTCATTTGTGAGAGTTAGGATGTGAGTGTGTGTGTATTTGTAAGGATAGAGAAGCAAAAACGAGTTTCCCATAAGAGAAAAGCCCATGATTTGAGAGCTTCACTGCTGAAATTTAAGAAAAATTTAAAGAACTAATATCAGTCCTACTCAAACTATTTCAAAAAATGAAGAGGAGGAAATACTTACAAACGTGTTCTATAATGCCAGCATTACCCAAACAACAAAACCAGACAAAGACACAATAACAGCAAAACCTATAGGCCAATATTATGATGAATCTTGATTCAAAAATCACCAACAAAATCCTAACGTGAAATTGAACAACATATTAAAAAGGTAAGTTATCATGATCAAGTGTAATTTGTCCCAGTGATGCAAGAATGGTTAAACATATGCAATGTACACAACATATGCAAATCAATAAACATCACATCAACAGAATGAAGGACAAAAACCATGATCATTTGAACAGATGCAGAAAAAGCATCCAATAAAATTCAACATCCCTTCATGATACTAACAAAGTGGGTATAGAAGAGCATACCTAACATGATAAAGGCCGTATATGACAAACCCACAGATAGAATTTGACCAAATGGGAAAAACTGAAAGCCTTTTCTCTAAGACCTCAGACAACACAAGGATGCCTGCTTTCACCACGTTTTTCAGCACAGTACTTGAAGTCTTAGCCAGAGCAGTTAGACAGAGAAAGAAATAAAAGGCATTCAAACTGAAAAGGAGGACACATTTTCTTTCTTTGCAAATTACATAATCTTATATATATAGAAAAACCTACAGACACCAGCAAAAAAACACCTACAATTGAAGACCAAATATAGTAAAGTTGTAGAACACAAAACCAACATACAAAAATTAATAGTGTTTCTATATACCAATAAAAAACCAACTGAAAAAGAAGTTAAGAAAGTGATCCTATGGATAACAGCTACAAAGAAAAAAATGAGACAGTAACAAATTTATCAAAGAAGGTGAAAAATCTTTACAATAAAAATTATAAAACACTAATGAAAATATTGAAGAAAATGCAATAAAATGGAAAGATATTCCATATTTATATATTAAAAGTATCAATATTGATAAAATGTCAATACTACCCAAAACATTCTACAGATTCAATACAATTCCTATAAAAATACCTGTGAACTATCTTCACAGACATAGAAATAGCAATCCTAAAATGTATATAGACACAAATAACCAAGAGTTACAAATAGCCAAAGCAATCGTGAGTGAAAAAAAAACATACCTGGAGGCATCACATTACCTGACTTGAAATTACACTATAAATTTATAGTAACCAAAACAGCATGGTACTGGCATAAAAACAGACACATAGACAATAGAATTGAATAGAGAACCCAGAAATAAATCCATGCATTTCAGTCAACTCATTTTTGACAAAGGTGCAGAAAACATAAATTGAGAAATAGTCTTTTCAAAAAATGTTCCTGGGATAACTGGATATCTGTATGCAAAAGAATAAAACTATACCTTTATATCTTACCACGTACAAATATCAAATCAGCATCGATTAAAGAATTAAATGTAATATCAGAAACTATGAAACTACTACAGGAAAACGTTGGAGAAAATACCCAGGACATTTGTTCAAGCAAAGATTTCTTGAGTAATAGCTCAAAAGCATAAGCAAACAAAGCGAAATTGGACAAATAGAATCATATTAAGCTTCAAAGCTGCTACACAGCAGAGAAAACAATTGAAAAAATGAAGAGACACCTATAGAATGGGAAAAATATTTGCAAACTATTCTACTGATAAAAACTTAATAACCAGAATATATAAGGAACTCAAATAACCTAATAGCAAAAATAAAACCACAAATATTCTGGTTAAAAAATGAGCAAAATATCTGAACAGATATTTTCACAAGAAGACATACAAGTAGCCAAAATGCATATGAAGAAATTCTCAACATCAGTAATAATCTGTAAAAGGCAAACCAAAACTACAATGAATTGTCATCCCATCCCACTTAAAATGCCTGTTATCAAAAAAGATGAATAATAATGAACACTAGAGAGGATGAGGATAAAGGTGAAAGCCTGTGCACCGATGGAGGTGTGTATAAATTAGTAGAGCCACTATGGAAAACAATATATAAGTTCCCCAAAAATCTAAAAATAAAACTACCATATGATACAGCAATTTCACCACTACATTCATAACCAAAAATAATAAACTCAGCATATAAAAGAGACATTTCCATGTTTGTTGCAGCACTATTCACAATAGCTAAGGCCTGGAATCAACCAAATGTCCAACAACAGATGAATGGGTAAAGAAAAGATAGTGCATACAGATGATATAATTCAGCCATAGAAAGAGAGTACAAACTTTACATTTACAACAACATGGATGCAATTGGAAGACATTAAGTGAAATAAGTTAGGCATAGAAATACAAATATTGCACGTTCTCACTCATAAAGATTGATGGTTACCAGAGGCTGGGAAGGTAGTGCGAAGGAAAGGATAAAGAGTGACTGGTTAATGGGTACAAAAATGCAGTTAGAAGAAATAAGATCTAGTGTTCAGTAGCACAAAAGGGCGACTATAGTTAAAAATAGTTTACTGTATATTTCAAAATAACTAAAGAAGTGGCTTTGGAACATTACCAATACAAAGAAATTATCATTACACATTGTATGATTGTATCAAAATGTCACATATACTTCATAAATATGTACAACTACAATATATCCATGAAAATTAAAAATAAAAACAAATATGGATGAGAAATAAATGGTTAAAACAAAACAAACAATAATGAAATAAAAAAATCAGCCAAGACACACAAATACAGTTTGAGTATGTAGAAATATTTTCAAAGGATAATGAACATCCACCCCTCATTTAATGCTATATCATCAACATTGCACCTATAAAAGTATGTTTGTTTGTTTGTTTTTCAGAATCTCCTCACATTTTAGGTATAATAAAGTAATACATGTGTCCCTTTGAGGGATCTAATTTCATTTGTGTTTTGAAATATTTTGTAATAATTTGTTGTTTCATTTGCCATATGAGCGATTAAAATTGTAAGCCAAAAAGTATCTGAGAAAGGTCTCATTTTTGAGGTTTAGTTTGCCAAGGTTGGGGATGTGTCTGGAAAAAAGGAACACAAAACCACAGGAACATCTGTGACCCTACTTTTTCCAAAGAGGGTTTTGGGACATCAATATTTAAATGGGAATGAGCAGGCAGCAGGGGAAAAAGGAAGAAAAAAAAAGAGAAGAAGGTATATAAAACGGGCACGATTTGCATTCATTTGAATCTTCGATAAGCACTCACTGAATATAAATTGTACATGTCAAAGGCGGGGTTGAATACTCATTATGCATTTGTCTCGCCCTCAGAGAATATGTTTTTCACATAAGATAAACATAGATTAGAGGAAGCAGTCAGATATGTATTTGTCTCAGGTAAGCAAAGGAATGATTTCCATTTCTGTCCTTTCTCCCATATCTGTGAGGATAAGCTGTTCATTTACACTGTAAGGGTGAAATTCGACAGAACCGTTTTTGAGTAAAGATCATGGAGCCCACAGGGAATTTCCCTGTGAGTTAATTGTGAGGGAGGTATATTGTCGTTTATCTTTGTAGCCATCTATCTAGAAACAAAATGGGAAGCAGGTTTGCTCAACTCAGTTCTCATACTTGACTTTTCCCTTTGACATAGTGAGTTTGGGGTCCCAAGATTTTTATATTCCTTCCACAAAACACTCAGATGTCCTCAGAAGAGACACTTTTTATATCCACCTAAGTACTACCACTTAATTGGAAAAGATAACCCCATTTTATTTCCATGCCTCTCTTGATATGTCATATCGCAATGTTTACATTAGTTTTTCTTTAATAGGGACAGAGACCTATGTTTTCATTTGTAATGTGGAAAAACAATGTTTTAAATAATTGTACTGCATAAACTCATCAAGTTGCATTCCCAGTAATTCCCAGAATAAAAGGCTGAACTAATTTATATTAGGTCATTTAGCTTGAGTCCAAGGTATACTTCTCAAGTTGTGTTTTTTTCTGTTTTGCTTTGTTTTGTTTTTGTCCTTACAGTTGTAGTCCTTAGCTCATTTCATTGTTCATTTGTAGGATTTCCTCTGTCTGGTTTTGACATTCCAGGAGCAACTTACCAAAGGACTGACAGTTGTTCAACATGATGCTAACAGAAGCTAATAGAATTTTCACATTGATTTGAACAGAAAACAAAACATACAAAAAATAAAACTGACTTTTTTTTTTACTATCAGTGTCAAACTTTTTTGTATTTTCATTATTAAAAAAGTTATAAGTCGACTTATTTTATTCTCATTGTTACGGTTTTAATGTTAACACATATGCTTAATGTTCAAATCACCAAAAATACTTCTTAAATATGAAAATATCTATGTCTTTAGTAATGAATAAGAGGTGTCAAAGGAGAAAAAAAAGCAAATAATATATTTATACTAGGATTTTTTCACCTTGAATATGTGCCTTAATATAGTTAGAGAAATTTAAAAATGTACAGAGAAATTGTTCTACATTGTTTAAAAAAGCCAGAAACAAAAAGTTCTGTTGACATGTTCAGTATTTTCTTTTCCTAAGAGGCAATGATGATCATGTTTGATTGCTATAGTTTCTATCTGCACAATCTTTCATAACTCCGTCTTCTGCTTTAAATGAGACACCACATTCCAAATTGAAGATGAATGCCAAGCTGCAAAGAATGAACATAACTTTGGCATTTGTATTAATTTTTCACATCTACATATATTATTTTCTTGATAAAATGCATGTACGAACAAAAGAAATTATAGAAAGAAGACCGTGTTGTAAATTGTGCATGCATTGTCTCCCAAAGTTTTTCCTACTTTTTAATTCTAGAAGATGACTAGATTCTAAATTAACTGAATTTCATTCAACAAATTATTTACTGAGGAGTGTACCTTAACAGTTGATCCATGGATTTATTTTGCATTCTTTACGTGTGTGCACTATAAAAGATGATCATATTTCTGAATCACTAGAGGAAGATAAAAACAACAAATATAGTCAAATTATAGAAGGAAGAAAGGAAGGGTGTGAAAAAAGCAGAGAAAGGAGGAAAATACTAAAAAAAAATTAAATTAAAACAATTTAAGTATATATGATCTTGATAAATGGAAACTTGCTAAATTCCCCAAGTAAAAGATAATATATAGATCTTAAATTTAAAAACAAAAAAAAGTTGTATTCTTTTTACAAAAATATTTTTTAAGTGAATCAAAATATTTTTAAAAATCCAACAAAGATAAAGGGATTGTAACATATGCCAGATACAGTCTAATAAACATACCTAAATTATGTAAAGTGCATAGAGAAAACTTCCAGGCTTAATACTTAATCGACCAATTTTTCCTCTACCTTTTCCTGAAAAAAATAACAAGTATCCTTAGTTTCTGGTGTATTTATGCTTGCACCAGACATATAGAAACATGTATGCAAAATACATATATGTATAGATAAATGTGTGGTATATAGCACAGTTTAGTAGTTCTCAAAATGTAATTAACAGAGCCTTAGGAATATCCAATACTATTTCAGGAGGTTATTTTTTTCATTTTTATTGTTTTAATTATATAGTGCATAATTAAGTAAAGCACTATTTTCAAATAACCAATGAATGTTGTTATAATGTGTGAGTAAAATATCCATTTGTGTGCAAGGTAAACCAATTAAATTTAACATGACAGTACAATCTTTTTGTAAATATGATTTTACATTGTAAATAACTTTTAGAGAATAACACTCGCCAACTTTTTATAGTGTCAAGCAAAAATTTTTACAATTATCTGAACAAGTTATTAAAATACTATCTTTTCCAACTATATATTTTGCGAGGATATACTCTCTTGCTACTCTTCAATCAAAACAACGTATCACAACAGATTGAATGTAGAAACAAATACGAGTATCCAGTTATCATCTATCAAGCCAAAAACTAAAAATATTTTAAAACATATAAAATAATACCACTCTGTCACTAATGTTTTGTTTGGAAAATATAAAGTTTTAAAGCAAGTATTGTGCTAACATGCAACAGAAATATTATTGTTGCTTTTAAATTACTTAAAATTGTATAATTTAAAATTTCTCAAATTTAATTTCTTTTGTGATACATATTTTGAAAAGAGAAGGTCTTTGGGTCTGCCATAATTTAAAAATTGTAAAGAGGACCTGAAACTAAAATGTATGAAAGCCATCAGCCTAGTGATTAAGAGCATGGCTTCCTGAGTCACATTTCTTGTTTTCACAAGTCAGTTCCACCATTTTCTAGTTAACTGGTTTTGGTTGTTACTAAAGTTCTCTGTGTCATCTCTTATTATAAACTGTAAACATGATAATAATAGATGCTACCTGATACTATAACTGGGGAGAAACTTCCCCTATGCTGTGATAGTTAATTTTATGTGTCAACTTAACAGAGTTAATTAATTCCCAGACAACTGGTAAAATATTACTATTGAGTGTGTCTACAAGGATATTTCTGGAAGAGATTGGCATTTGTATGGGTAGACTGAGTGAGGAAGATCTACACTCAATAATGTGAAGGTGCATCATTTAATCCATTGAGAGACAAAATAGAAAAAAAAAAGCTAGAGGAAGGGTAAATTCTCTGTTTTTCTTGAATTGGGACATCCATCTTCTCCTATCTGAGGACAAGGGAATTTCTTGTTTTCCCACCGTGTGGCCTTAGAACTACTCCAATACTTACACCAGAACCACCTCTTGCACCACACACATTGTCCTCTACCCCTCTTCTCAGGCCTTTGGCCTTAAACTGAATTGCACCATCAGCATTTCTGGTTTTCCAGCTTACAGACAGCATATCATGAGACTTCTTGGCCTCCATACTCTTGTGAGTCAATTCTCACAAGAAATTTATCTATGCATTCATCTATCTATCTATCTATCTATCTATCTATCTATCTATCTATCTATCTATCTATCTATCTATATCTATCTATCTATCTCTATCTATCTATCTAGCTATCTATCTTATCTCTCTATCTCTCTATCTCTCTATCTATCTATCTATCAATCATCTATCAGTTATCTATCTATTTGTCTATTTATCTATCTATCTGTATCTACCTACCTATCTATCTACCCATCTGTCCATCCATCCTATTTGTTCTGTTTCTCTGGGGAACTTAACCTAACACATGTGTATAAAGTATTTTAATGGTACATGGCACAAAAAAATTGTAATACAAAATCATGACTCCAGCTGAGATATTAAGAAGGTATAAAAAGGACAAATTAAAACCAAAGTAAGTAGAAGAAATTAAGCAATCAAAATAGAAGCAGAAGTAAATTAAATAAAACTGGGTAAATAGATGCATTTCAAAGGTGATTTTGTGAAAAGAAATGAAATTAATATAGCTTTAGACAGAATGAAAGAAAGAAAAGAAATACAAATTAACAATATAAGAAATGAAACAGGGAACATCACCTTGGATACCATGGACATTAAAAGACTAGTAAGGGAATATTAAAAACAACCTTATGTTAATAAATATGGCTTTAAAATATATGTTTCTTGAAATAGCGAGATTTGTAAAACTAGCGAAAAACTTAGGAAAACCTTACTGGCTTTCTATTAACATAAAACTAATGAATTTGCCACTATCATCCTCCTAAGAAAGAGACCTCCCTGCCTATACGCCTTCAGTGGTGAATTCTGCCAATTACTTAAGGGAGAAACCATATTTTCATAATCTTTCAGCAAATGGGGGAAGAAAGAAGACTTAGAAACTCATTTTATGAGGTCAATGCCAGCCTAATGTCAAAATTAAGTACATTACATGATAAAAAAGAAAATTTCTCACCAAAGTGAATCCAACACTGTAAATAAAAAATATAAAATACATTATAGCCGGGTGACATTTATTCCAGGAATAAAATGTTATTTTAAATTTCAAATGTAAATCAATATAATTTCCTATTTTGTACCTACCAAGGCCTTCAACATAAAGTGGGTTGAATTGATGAGAGAGACTCTTTGTTGTTTCTGATTTCAAGAATAATCATTCCATATTTGTTGAGATCATGTTTGTTATGGTGTGAGGAGAGCATCAAATATTGTTTTCCATTTTTAAAAAAATTTTTTTGAACATGAATATGTAACGGTCCTAGCACCATTCATTCAACAGACCATCTTTTTCCCCAACATATTTTTGTGGTGTCTTTGCAAAACTCATTTTGATATTTCTGAGCTTTCAATTTGATCCCGCCGATCTATATGTCTATTATTATGCCGGTACCCCCGTGTCTTGATAACTGTACCTCTATTGTAAGTTTTAAAATTGGATAGTGAAAGTCTTCCAGTTGTGTTTCTTTCAAGAACATTTTGCAATTTTCAGTGTACTAGTATTACCCTTATTTTGTTCAATTTACTCCTGAGTGCTGTATTGTTTTTTATGATTTTTGTGAACAAAATTATATTTCTAATGTCATCGTTGTGTGGTTGATGGCTAGTGTGTAGAAATGTAACTCATAGTTCATATTGAACTTGTATTCTATGACCCTACTCTGTAGACTTGGTCTAACTGTTTGCATGTGTCTCTATTCCTCAGGATTTTCCACATATGGGAATAAAGCATCTGTAGGTTAAGTCAGATTTTTTATTCTTTTTCAATTTGTATGGTTTTCTTTTCTTGATTGCTTTTGCTACAATTCATGTTAAACAAAAAAATGTAAAGATTATCTTTAACATGTTCTTGTTCTTAGATTGATAGTATTTACTCATTCAACTACTAAGTAGATTTTTCACAGATGCCTTTTATCAGGTTAAATAACTTTCCTAATAACATGTTTTTCAATACTGTTGAATTTGGTCAAATTGTGAAACTTTTGAAATAAAAATGTAGCGTTTTTCCTTTATTCTGTTAATATGGTGCATTTTTATGTCAATTGATTTTTTTATGATAAACCAACCTTATGTTTCTAGGATAAATATCACATGATCATGTTGTATAATCTTTTATAGGGTATAGCATTTGATTTGTCAACATTTTGTTGAAAATGTTTGTATCTATGTTTTTGAGGGATACTGATCTGTTTTTTCCTCTTCTCGTTATGTCTGACTGGCTTTGGTTTCAGAATAATACTGGAATCAAAAGATTAAAACATTTTCCTATTTTGTTCATGTGGTGAAAGTATTTTTGAGGTATTGTTATTATTTTTTCTGTAAATGTTTTATACAATTTAGATACCCCACAGTTACCTGACACTGTGGTTTTCCTTGTGGAAAAATTTTAAATTACCGGTTCACTTAGTTACTTGTTATTGGTCTATTCATATTTTCCATTTATTAAGTCAATTTTGATAATTTGTGAATTTCTAAGATCTTAATTTATATATTATAAAATTTTTTATTCTAAATTTTTCGTAGTATTCACTTGCAAATTATTCATTTCTAAGAAATCAGTTTGAATGCTTCCACTTTCAGGTATAGTATTTGTTTTCTTGGTGAGTGCAGGTAAAGTTTTGTCAGTGTTGTCAGATAGTTTTAAAGAACCAACTTTTGGTTTTATTGATTTTCTCTATCATTTTCTGTATTTGATTTTAAGCATGTGTTTATTCCTGTTCTAACCTGTATTCGTTCCTTTCTTCTAATCGCCCTCAGCCTATGCGTCCTAATTGTGCTAGATTTCCTGAAGGTAGAAGCTTACAGTATTAATTTCATATTTTCTTCATTTCTAATTTTCTTGTAAGCACTTTTTGGCTGTATCTTAGAAATTTTAATATGTTACATTTTATTTTCATTTAGGTCAAACTATTTTGTAATTCTCTTGTAATTTCTTTTTTGATACACTAATTATTTTAAAATGTACTTAATTCCCAAATACTTATTAACTTGCCACATTTCCATCAATTATTTATTTTTAATTTAGCATTTTGTGGTAGAGACCATATATTATATGCTTTTTCTTTTCTTTTACATTTATTAGGACTTGTTCTAATGCGTAGATTATGGCCTATCTTGGTGAATGTTCCATGAACAATTCATATGAATCTATAATTTGCTGTTTTGGTGCTCACCATTTTGTAGGTCAAGTTGTTTGAGAGTTCTGTGCAAGTTTTCTAAATACTTGCTGATTTTCTGTCTAGTCATCTTATCAATTATTGTGAATATATTATTGAAATATTTAACTTTTTATTGCTAAATTTCCTATTTTTCTCTTCAATTGTCAGTTTTAACTTCATATTTTGTGGAGTTCTGTTGTTGGATGCACATATGCTTATACTTCTGAACTCTTCCTTTTCATCATTATGTAATGCCCTGGTCTCCAGTAATAATTATCACCTTAATGTCTATTCTTGTCTGGTATTAGTATAGCCACTCTAGCTCATATTTTGTTACCATCTGGTTGGCATATTTTTCACCATCCTTCTACTTTTAACCTTTTTTTTTTTTTAATTTAAAGTATGTTTCTTGTAGACAGCATATATTTGCTAGTTCTCTGAACCTATCTATAGCATCATCATTGTGAAACATTTTGGGCCCTCCTCAACGCAGCTTCTGTTGAATTATTTTTATTTTCTCATCTATGATCTAAACTTTCCTATTACTTTGCACACCTTAACATTTTTGGTTGAAAACTGTACAATACAATAATTTAATGTGGAATGTGGAAAATCTGGAAATCGGATTCTCCTCTCCCTTTCCTGGGTTTGTTGTTGTTGTTATTGCTGTTTGTTTTGTTGTTTTGTTTTGTTTGTTTTGTTTGTTTTTGGAACAGAGTCTCACTCTGTCATCCAGGCTGGAGTGCAGTGGTGTGATCATGGCTCACTGCAATCTCTGCCTCCCAGATTCAAGTGAATCTAGTGCTTCAGCTTCCCAAGTAGCTGGCATTACAGATGTGTGTCACCATGGCTGGGTAATTTTTTTGTGTGTATTTTTAGTGGAGACAGTGTTTCTCCATGTTGTTCAGGCTGGTATTGAACTCCTGAGCTCAGGTGATCTGCCTGCCTCAGCCTCTCATAGTACTAGGATTACAGGTGTGAGCCACTGTGCCCAGCCTGCTGTTTGTATTTGGAGTGCCATTCCTGGACTGATTATGTAATGCTCGTGTTCCCTATCATATGCAACCACCAAAATATCTGGTTGGTTGGTTTCTTGGTTAGCTAATGAATGATCATACATTTCCTTAAATGCCTTGTACCAATAAATATTCCACCTTAGCCAAGAGGCTGTGTGTGTGTGTTAGGATATACTTTCATTTCTCAGGCAGTTTATAAGACTGCCTTAGATTTCCCTGATTGCTTGCACAGAGCCTAAAGTCAGCCAGCCAGGTGTAATTGGGGCATCTTACATCTTTCCTGGACAAGCACATAGCAATGCCTATGCACACTGCCTTCTGTCTTCTATATCTCTCGTAATACTTCAGAGTTTTACAAAGCCCCCTCTGGACATTTAGTTCCTAGACCTTTCTTTTGAACTTTGGCTAGGCTTTTGTTTGCTCCAACTGGTATCACAGCTTTTGGCAGTTAATCAATTGAAACTGATTGTTTTTAGCAAAGGTCCAAGGATAGGACCTTTCCTATAGAGAGTCAAGTCACATTTTGACAATAATTTGTAAATTGGGCTTTCCAAGGGACTGTAAAATAGATCATGTAGTAACAATGGTCTGGGGACAGGGCTTTATAAGGAGCTCCAAACCTGTCCGTTTCCTCCAATGGCTGTTAAGATAGCTAATTTTCACCAGAATCTATTGATGTTTAATACTACCATAAAACAGGGTGAGGGGATAAGGGTAGGCCAAGTTAAATATTTTAAGACTCATCATTCTTACTGAGATTCAGTAGTTTTTCTTGAATTTTTTTAAAGACTCTTACAAACTTTGAGTTAATTTTCAGAATTCTGAAATAGTAGATTTTATTTTAATGTATTTTCATTGCTTTTGTGGAGAAGTAGAGTTCTGGAGGTCCATTATCCAAAAGTGTGACCTCTCACTTTAACATTTAATATAATTATCAATATAATTGAATTTATATCTACCATTATGATTTTTCTCATTTAATCTTTGCTAATATTTTTCTCATTTTCTGATTTATTTTGTCTTAATTAGAAAAAAGTCTTTGTCTCACAAATACGAAATATATATATAATACATATATATACATACTCTACAAGTAAAAAATACTGTATTTATAAGACTAATTTCTGGATCTATTCTCACCCACGTGCCCAAATCAACAGGTACAAAAACATTCATTGAATTAATGTTTGAAATTTTAAATAACATTAAAAACTAAATTTCAATTGACAGGAGAATAAATAAAGGTGATTTCATTGTGAAACAGCTTACAGTCCAGCAATGAGAATGAATGAACACAGATACATTTTGAAATTGCAATGTGAAGGAGAAAAAAAGCATCCTGATTTCTTGGATACATCAGAGATAACACTGTTACATGTCTTCCCAGAGCCGGGACTGTTCTCATTGGCAGATATTTTTACTTAGCTGCTTTTGTCTAAGCCCGGATGCCCTTTTCATTTCATTTGCAAAAGCAATATGGAGTAAAACAACAGTATACTACTTCTCCTGCAGTTTAAAACTGTGTATCCAAACAGGCATTAGCCCTTCAACGTAGCTCCTTGGCATGATGAGGGCTCAGAGACTGTATGCCTTACCTCAATGATTATCTTTGGCAAGAACTGTAAAGGCTCTAAGATTTTAACTTCCTTGCAAGCTAAATTTTAACCTGTTATAATTTCAAGAATTTTGATACATGGCCCTGAATCATACAAAAAGGAATTTTTACTCCAATCAGTAGTAGAATCCTGAATGTCAGCAGATTTACACCTCAATTTTCACAGGGTAGCTTGAATTGATCCAGATTATACCTGCTCATATAAAGATTATGTTATGGGAGAGAAACCCTGAGTTTATGAAGCCCGATATATATATGTGTGTGTGTGTGTGTGTATGTGTGTGTATATATATATATATATATATATTTTAATGGGCAGTAAGCATCTCTACACTTTGCACCAGATGGAGATGTTATCTTGATTAAACTGGACAGTGACTATGGCTGCACTTTTACTTTGCAAAATGGAAGTATTTTTATTTTCCAAGCCAATATGGAAACCTGTCCTTTGCACCAAAGAGAGATGCTGTCATTATGTTCCAAGGTTGTACACTCGAGCAACTTTTCTTTTTTCTTTTTTTTTGACAGGGTTTCACTCTCCCACCCAGTCTGGGTGTGGTGGCAGCATTCTCAGCTCACTACAGCCTTGACTTCTTGGGCTCAGGTGAGCTACTCAGTCTCCCTAGTAGCTGGAGCTACATGCATGCATCCTCACACTCTACTGATTTTTGTATTTGTATAAAGACCGAGTTTTGCCGTGTTACCCAGGCTGCTATTTTATTAAACTCCTGAGCCCAAGTGATCAACGTGCCTTGGTCTCCCAAAGTGCTGGAATTACAGGCATGAGCCACTGCCTCTGGCCAATAACAATATTTTTGAAAAGATATTCCTAAAGAAAGAACAGTCAGTGATTTGTTAACAAGACATGCAGAAATCTAAGAGACACAAGAAGCATTGTCTACCAATATTCTGCAAGTTACTTTTGTCATTAAGGTCTCCTTGTTTTCCCTTTATAGCTTGCTGCTTTGATGTATGCATTCTCTCATCACTCTTCAAGTACCAAGTTAAAATATTTTACAAAGGAATATGTATTGTTTACTTCCGCTTACCTAAACTTCAACATGTCATGAAATAAACAACATATTTTTTTTTTTTTTTTTTTTTGAGACGGAGTCTCGCTCTGTCGCCCAGGCTGGAGTGCAGTGGCCGGATCTCAGCTCACTGCAAGCTCCGCCTCCCGGGTTTACGCCATTCTCCTGCCTCAGCCTCCCGAGTAGCTGGGACTACAGGCGC
Source organism: Macaca mulatta (assembly GCF_049350105.2). Lineage (NCBI taxonomy): Eukaryota > Metazoa > Chordata > Mammalia > Primates > Cercopithecidae > Macaca > Macaca mulatta. The sequence goes on along the minus strand of NC_133407.1, from coordinate 179,780,745 downwards.
CCGCCACCTCGCCCGGCTAGTTTTTTGTATTTTTTAGTAGAGACGGGGTTTCACCGTGTTAGCCAGGATAGTCTCGATCTCCTGACCTCATGATCCACCCGTCTCGGCCTCCCAAAGTGCTGGGATTACAGGCTTGAGCCACCGCGCCTGGCCTAAACAACATATTAATGAGGGAAAACAATTTGACATAATAAATAACAACAAACAACAGACAAAAGTTTTAAGGTATCCCTACCCACTGAGAAGTAGAGAGTATAATCAGATTAATTTACCAAAGTCCTGTACATTTTTGTATATGATTAGTAGTATTCTATACTTAAACTAAACACTTAGATAGATTTTCTACTGAGAAAAGTTAGAAACCTCATTTTATATATACTTATCAATATTTAATAAAAATTATCTAATTTCTATTTTAATTTAAAAGGATTTTTTACAGTACTACTGTCTAAAAGACTTTTTCTTTTTATTTTAATGTAAGAAGTGAAGCATATGGCTTTAATTTACCTGCATATAGTGAGATTAATTTTATTCTATGGTCGCAATCTATACTCCCAACATTTAATTTGGTTTCCCCAAATTCACACTAGTAATCATAAAAGGAGACAGTAAAAAACCTGCTTATCTGGTAAACCTTTAGCGTATCTGTCGAGTGGCTGGTGTTGCCTGTAATCTGTGACTATGAGGAATCCTACATAGGTCAAACTGCTCCACAAATTATTATCTATTATGAAACCGACACAAATACTTCCCACTAACCGGGAGCGGAAGAATGTCACAGAGGGAATGGGATTCTGTTTCAGTAAAGCATGATTCTAATTGGATTACTATCATTGAGAAATCATCCATTTCCCTGTCTCTTAATTACAACATCTGTAAATTATGAAAATTACACCTAAGTCTGTAGAACTAAAGCATTTCAGGATTTTATGATTGTGCCTCTGAGATACAGAACAATGAGAGTTAGAACCAATTTTTCAGAATTAATGATAGTATATTCAGACTATTTTTTAAGTTTTTTGCCAACTTATCAAGTTATCTTCATACACTTTGTTTTACAATCAAATTACCTAAAAGTCAATTACATTAAGTCTGTACTAAATTTGTTAAAAAAACACCAAAAATACATTGTTTTCTTATTTTCTATTATGTCCTTTCCCCTTCATGTTTATGTATGAGTTTCCTCTTGTTTTCAGAAAACGCTTTGCAGTTTCAGTACATCTTTAGGCATCCAAAGACTCTTGGGATAAAAGAAACCATAATGGTTGGGCCCTTGCCCAGCCATTTCATTTTTCATTTCATTATAAAATGAAAGAAATACCTACTATATGGCTTTATGACAAGTTTTAGGAGACTTATTGCAATATATTCATAGTAAAATCATACCACAAGTAGCAAAATACTTGAAATCATTGGTAAGGCAGTTTGAAATTTTGTTCATGCAGATATTGCAAAAATTTTACAGTGAAACAGTTGAAAGCATTCAAAGCCTCTCTGGTCTTAGTATCTGACTTTGGAAAAAAGAGACCAATTGAAATGGAATTATGTAATTATTTTGAACATTCAGTAGAATGAATGCGTGTTAAAACACATCTTGTCTGTAAAAATATAAGTACTCAGTAATCAATATTTATTTTTTTTAAATTTCAAAAACTGTGGATATCAGCAGAAAATTAAGGTGAGACAGATGAGATCACAAATGCTTGTGTGTATACGTGATTTCTGAGTAGAATAAAAATGTGTTTGAAGACACACAAAAGAGTAATAAAATTAGAAAAAAATAATCTGTTCGATGACTGACATGCCTTGACTTCAGCAGCTTTTAATTAGAGCATATTCTACACACTTTAGATTCAATACTAAAAGGAAATAATATATTCCAACACATTGATGGCGTAAGAGATATTAGCTTTATATTCTACATTTGGTTGATTAGAATAGATTCGCTAACCTCTCACGTTTTTATTTACCCAAACCAATGTTATCTAGTGAAAAATCAGCATATAGAGATGATATCTAGGGGTAACTGCTGTTAAGTTCTTTTTTTTTTCTTTATCTGAGGCAAAGTCTCACTCTGTCACTCAGACTGGAGTGCAATGGCATGACCTCGGCTCACTGCAGCCTCCACCTCCTGGGTTCAAGCAATTCTCCTGCCTCAGTCTCCCAACTGGCAGAGATTACAGGTTTGCACCACCATACCCAGATAATTTTTTTGTATTTTTGCTAGAGATGGGGTTTCACCATGTTGGCCTGGCTGGTCTCGAACTCCTGACCTCCCACCTGACTCAGCCTCCCAAAGTGCTGGGATTACAGGCCTGAACCACTGTGCCCGGCCCCATTAAGTCTTCAATAATATCATTACTTCAAGTTCTTAGTTTATAAAGTAGGCACAGTATAAAGTCAGCCAGAATGTAGAATTTTGCAAATTTGGTAAAATGATTTGATTGTTTAATATATTTCTTTAAATTGCATGGACTCTTTGTATCTCATTTGAGAGACAAATATATCTCTCTTTTAGTTTTGTACTCTTTGGCGAAACATAGTGATGAAACATACGTTGTACTCATCAGAATGGAAAAACTCAGAAAAACAAACAACAAAAATCCATAATCCTAGTTTTTTAATAATTAAGCATTGTTTAATCGTCATATTTGCAACAAGTAGAAAGATTTTACGTTTTCAGAACAACAGAAAAGTTGTTTTCCAAATATTTTCTGTTCGAATCTTAATGATACCATGCAAAGTCAATTGAGTGTACTGTGGACTAATTAATTCACTTTAAAATTTCAGTGTTAAGTTACAGCTTTTATTTAATTGTGTAAACAATAATTCAGACACAAAACAGCTTTTAATAGTTTATTATCCATGGCCCAGGTCATCTCAATCACAGTTTAATATTAAGGATAACTAGAGCTTGACATTGTTGGTAATATTTCTGAAAGTTTATATTTGTCAGAATTTAATTCATATCAACATCCTGCTAGTGCAAAGATAAACCTACTGAGAAGAAAAAAAACATGACTAAGCTGTGACATTCTAAGGTGACCCTACTTTCACCTGGTCATATAGGTTCCATAGCTAGAAAGGTCGGTGGACTTTACGTAGTCTTCCAAACTATAGATTTGGAAAACAAGGAGAAAACAGGCAAATTATTAGCTTAAGTCTCTGTATTCTGAGAACTAGGCCCAGAAAGAATGTGGAAACCTGTTTCTCATTCTCTTTAGCTGTATGGTCTTTGGCAAAATATCTGAACTTCTTAAGTGTTAATTGCTTCATTAGTGAGATGAAGACAACAGCTTTTAATTGAAAGCATATAGGGGCTATTAATGGAGATATTGTTTATAAAGCACTTAAAACATTACCTGGGCATTGTAAACACTCAATAAATGCAAGTTCCTAAAACCCATGTGCACATACAAATTTATCAGACCTTGTTTAACTTGTACGATTCTCCTTACTTCTTGATAAAAGATGAGGCACAGATTAGAGCACCATTTCTCAAACTTTAATGCTGATCTCTTTAAAAATGAAGATTCTAATTCATTTTGACTGTGGTGGAAGCCTGAGTTACTTTATTTCTAATAAGTTAACTGGTAATGCTGATACCTCTAGTCTTGGGACCACACTTTAAGGAGCAATGCATTCAAGTTTACTGTGTTTTAAGATGTGAATTCATTAGAGAGAACCCCATAGTTCACAGGCAAATGCCCTGGTATCCCGTAAAATGATCTATTTAAGGATGCTTAAAGATTATGGGAGGTGATATGAGTTGTGGAAGGCAAAGGGCTAACTTTTGCTTTCTTCTCAGTTTCAGATTACTTCTTCTATGGATGCTGGGGAGATGATATTCCAAAATCTGCTCCCTACGGATGGATGGCTGTGTGTTATTTGGCAAGGAATTTTTACTACAATTCCTCCCATGCTCTGTAGATATGCCAAAATAAAGAAAATAAAACCACTTTTAACTGATAAAGTCTAGCTTACTTGTAGAAAATATTGTGGAATGTGTTTTAGACTTTTGAATGTCTAAACACTGTTTTCACCAAAAAATATTATTTTAAAAAAATTCCTATATCCAGGAGCTGTCAATTGTTTGTCACAGACAAAATCATTCTACACAGAACAGTAAAACACATTTCATATCAATTTCATTATGCTAAATTTAATTGAATTTATTTTGCATATGAATAGGCTCAATTTTATTCCACATAGAAAAAAATATTTGAACTTAACTATTTCAGGGAAGCATTTCTAACAACATTTGGTTCAAATGTTATTTTTTAGAAAATCATTTTCTGTAGTGCTCCTGTAATTGAATACCTAGAACCTGCAAGTTTGATGTAGCCCAAGGAGTTTAACCTTCCTGTTCACCTCTCTTCTCCAAACCAGCAGTAGAAACACACACAGAGACCAAAGCATAAAGAATTTCAGGGGTTGGGCTGCTTTTTGACTTATATCCTCTGTGTTCAGAGCATTTCTTTTTATTTACTACTTAAAGATTCCATAAGTTTCCATTGTCAATCATGGATTTTAGAGCTGATAAGAACAGAGATTTATCCTCCTCTCCAACTGCATGGACGGCCTTCCACTGCAGTAACATGTAAGCTTTATGAAGGCAGAGGTATTGTCCTGTCCACTGATAAATTATTCATAAACAAGATAGTGCCTAGAAACCAGTATTTGTTGGATGAATAAATGTTCGTTCAGGAACAACTAGAAAAACAAAACCCCATACAAGGAAAGAAAAATGACAAATATACAGACCATGAAAAGACTTAGGTAAACTGTGACACAGGTTTGAATGACCCTCATTTGAAAAAGATATTTTATAAACTCTAAGAACTAAGAGTGAATATTATTAAAAAGTGATTTTATTTCAGCACAGTCATTTCCTATAAATAAATGTATCTAAGCTACATCATAGGGAGGCCCATTAACATTTATAATAAAAATTTAGATACATTTATTATTTAATTCATGTAACTGAAAGAAAATATGAGCCTTTAAATGTAAAACCATGTAGCCCAATAACTGAAATTTATTAGAATAATTCTTTTTATATTCATGTACATAATGCCATTATAACACAAATTTGGATATGCCAAATGTTGCAATGAAAATATGAGAACTCTAAAAATACCGGGCCGTTGTTTCCTAAAAAATACTTTCATTGAACTTTTTCTCAAAAGACATCCACTTCCCTATGCTTTGCTATAGTATTGATTGATTGCATTGAAACATGCACACATTCCCCATAAGCATACTTGGTGTTCAACTGCAAGGTTGACAGTAAGTAAAGACTGAAGTCCCTGACCCTAAAACTGAGACATTTATTATTTTCCATGCTGAGTTAGGTCCCAAGTGTAGCTCCATTACTATTATGCTATAACCAACTGTAGTAAATGGCTACACACAATGGTTAACACAGGTACAGACATAATTTGTAAGATTAATACTCTTATATTAATCATCATGATGATCATCATTGTCCTGATCAGAATTGTGATAGTTATGAGTTGGTCATTTAATTGTGACTGTGATCTTTCATTGTAATTCCTAGTGGAGTAACTGTCTGTTCTATAAGACACAAGGAGAAGCTGACCTCCATTGTCTTTTCTATGAAAGAATGCGTATTGATTCACATGCATTGCAGGGACATAATTGTTAGGAGAATAATTCAAGACTTGACAGTTTCCATTGCAAATTTCCTAGCCTTCTAGTCTTTTCCCCCGCATACTGCCGTATTATAAAAATTCCTTCATTTTTAATCCATAACTGGTGCAGAATGCCAGTGAAACCCAATGTCTATGTTGCTAATATTGTACTTTCTTTTAAAAGGGACAATTTTGTAATACATTTGTAATTTTGACCTTGATATCTGTGATTGTAAATGCTGTATCTATGTGGTTCAACATACAAAATGAATATGGATGTAAATAAAGAGGTGAAAAGTTGAACACATCAATGTTTTCCATTAAATATTTATGTCCATTTTCAAAATTTTTAACTCTTTCACCAGTCCTTATCTTTTCCATATCTTCTACTCAATTTGTTTCTTTTCCATTTCTTCTACTCTGTTTGTTTCTTTGCTTCTTTTCTTCTCTAAACTTAATGGCCAATTATTTATTGAGTGCTATCGTTCCAGTGATTTCTATTTAAATAAATATAGCCCATATTCTATTTATCACTCTTAAGCGTCTCATCAACCTATTCTATCCCATATATACCTCTCTGGACAAATTCTCTCAATTTTTTTTTTTTTTTGAGACGAAGTTTTGCTCTGTCGCCCAGGCTGGAGTACAGTGGAGCGATCTCAGCTCACTGCAAGCTTCGCCTCCCGGGTTCTCACCATTCTCTTGCTTCAGCCTCCCGAGTAGCTGGGACTACAGACGCCCGTCATGACGCCAGGCTAATTTTTTGTATTTATTTTTTAGTAGAGATGGGGTTTCACCGTGTTAACCAGGATGGTCTCGATCTCCTGACCTCATGATCCGCCCACTTCGATCTCCCAAAGTGCTGGGATTACAGGCATGAGCCACCGCGTCTGACCTCAAATTATTGTTTTAAACCAGAAACATAAGATTATATCAATACTAATATTCCACCACATTATACTGGGAAGTAAAACAGAAAATAAATAAACTACCTGTTAGAGAGAGTAGAAAGACGACTGCCAGAAGCTGGGAAGGATAGTGGAGGGCTTGGGAAGGAAAGGTGGGGATGGTTAAAGGGTACAAAAAAAATAGAAGGAATGAATAAAACCTACTATATGATAGTACAACAGGGGGACTATAGGCCTTCATGACTCAATTGTACATTTTAAAATAAGTAAATGAATGTAATTGACATGCTCGTAACACAAAGGATAAATGTATGAGGAGATGGATACCCCATTCTCCAAGATATAGTTATTTCACAGGTCTATATCATAACATCTCATATACCCATACATATCATACCTGCTATGTACATACAAAAATTAAAAATAAAAATAAATAAACTACGTGTTATATTTATTATCGCAAATGGGGATAATAATAAATCATAATTGCTTCCTTAGAAATAAAGAAAATAGACTGAAGTATCTTTGGAAAACCCCAAATTTAACCACAACATATAATTAGATGCACGCTGAATTCCAATATGTTAAATTCCAAAACATTACAAAAATTGAAGGGTTCCATTTTATCCACTCTCTGATTACGTGTGTGTGTGTGTGTACTATATGTATATGTGTGTGTGTGTGTGTGTGTGTGTGTATATATATATTCTGAGAAACATTTTGAGAAATATATCATGAGGTGATTTCATTGTTGTGCAAACATCATAGAGTGTACTTACATAAGCCTAAATGGTATAGCTTATTACACGTCTAGGCTCTATGGTGTGGCCTATTGGTGCTAGGCTACAAATCTGTACAGCATGTTACTGTACTGAATATTATATGCAATTATATACAATGCTAAGTATTTATGTATCTAAACATATCTAATCATAGAAAAGAAACAATAAAAATATGAAGAGCTCCACTGCAATCTTACGGGACCACCATCATATGCATAATCTGTGGTTGATTAAAAGGTTGTTATAGGGTGCATACTGTATATGTAACCACTGTCCTCTTTAATAAACACTGTGCTGTGCTCTGTTCTACAAAACGTGGCCTCATGTATCTTCTAACACTATAGCACATATGCCTATTCCCTAAACACAGCATTGATTTAAATGTATTTAATATTTGTAATTTTAAATATTAGATACATTTTGCAATTTGGTTCAGTTTACTCAATATTATCTGTGACAGAGATTTATCCTAGTTGTCCACTCCATCTTATTGGCATAAAAACACATTGTAGGATTAAGACAAAATCTATTAATTAATTATTTCCCCTGTTTATTGACATTTAGAGTATAAGTGACGTTGTAACTTTTAAAAAATACTACTTTTTCCATAGATATTAAAGTGTAATAAAGGGACGCTATGAAAAACTCTATTCTCTCAAATTTGAGAACATGCATGAAATGGACCAGTTCCTTGAAAGAAACAGTCGGCCAACCTTGCATCAGAAGAAACGGACAATCTTGAAAGGCCTATGTTTACTAAAGAAATTGAGTCAGTAATTAATAACCTTCCGAAACAGAATGCACCAGACCCAGGTGAATGGACAGCAAATAATATCAAACACTAAAAAATTACACCAGTCCTCTACAATCTTTTCTAGAATATGTAAACAGAGGGAATACTTTCTAGCTCATTTGATGAGGCCAATATTATCCTACTACTAATACCAGAAAAAGACCATGAGAAAAGAAAACTACATACCAATATATCTGATGAACATAGATGTAAATTCCTTAGCAAAATATTAGCAAGTAGAAGCCAGCAATGCATAAAGAAGAATGATATACCGAAACCAAGTGAGATTCCTCCCAGGTATGCCAGTTTGGTTCAATAATCAAAAATCAATTAATGTAATCCATTACAGTAACTGGCTATAGAATAAAAATCATGTAATTATATCAAAAGATATGGAAAGAGCATTTTACAAAATTCATGATAAAACTTTCAGTAAACTAGAAGGAGACAGCACTTTCGCAACTTGATAAGAAATGTCTACAAAAACCTACAGCTCACATCACACCTGACGGTAAGAAACCAAAAGCTTTTCCACTAAGATCAGGAACAAGACCCCACTGCTTTACCTCATGCCTTATGGAAAATTCAATTCCAGGTGGATTGGACACCTGTGTAAAAATATAAAACCTTGAGAGGAAAATATAAAAGACTATTTCTATTACCTTACATAAGAAAAGGGCTTACCAAAGTAGACTCCCAAAAATCACAGAGAATGTTATTTGTTTTCACCTTTTCTTATTGATATTTAATACCGGCTCTACCAGATAACAGTTTTACATATAAGTAGGTTCTTTAATTTCCCTTTGTCAGAACAATAACTGCATAATTCAATCTTAATTACTCTGACTTAAAGAAAAAATACTCATGTAACATACACCTTGTTTATTGGTAGTTTATTCAAAATTTTCTTGGTTATTTTAGTCCATTTTTGTTTATTTTTGAAAATATAATTTTTGTTTTTTAGTTTAAAAATGTGATACGTTACATTAATAGATTTTAAAAAAATATCAACAATCCTTTCATTCTTGGATAAAAGTGCTTAGTCCCTTTTTAAAATCTTGCCAGAGGTCTATTTTACCCATAATTTTACAAAAAGAATGTTAACCTTTGTTTGTCTGTTTATTTTATTGATCTTATTAATTTCATGTCTTTTTTATTGCCTATTATTTTTTAGAGGATGCTTATATTTTGCAAGGTAATAGTCATTTGCTAGATTTTGAGACCTCATGCATGACCAATTTTTATAAATATCCCATGCATGTTGGAAAAGAATAAAATATTTGTTAATGACTAAGCACAATCAAATACAGACGTACATAAAAACACAAATACATATGTTAATTCATAAGATTCGTTTCTTAATACTGTGATTGTTATCTGAGCTGTCCACCTGAGAGAACCGTGATAACAGGTTCTTTCGTCAAAACAGGGTTTTTTCAATGTAACAAACATATCAATTCTTCCCTAAATAACTTTCAACTTTTAAGGAAATTTCAAAAACATAACAATCATTTGTTATTTTTTCCTTTAGAATATAACAAGTTAATGCCAACATTTTATGTTGGTAAATCAGGAAGATCAAAGTAATTTGAATTATTTGAATAAGGTTGAAGAGAAAAGGCCAGTGAATTACTAGATTGTATGTGAAAATAAAAACAATTAGAAAAATATGTAAGATAATAATTTGTGTATTTATTATAAGCAAATATAACTTAGATAAGATATTGCTAAAACAAACTATGAAAATTATGTTAAATTTTACTTTCTTCAAATGTAAATTTTCTGATTCAAAAGACTATAAGAAGTGATGGATCAAAAAGTATTTTCAATATATTCAAGAGAATATTTTGTGTATTTAGTATAAGAAAATATAACTTAGATAAGATATTGCTAAAACAATCTATGAAAAATGATGTTAAATTTTACTTTCTTCAAATGTAAATTTTCTATGATTCAAAAGACTATCAGAAGTGATGGATCAAGAAAATATTTTCAATGCATATAATTAAACAAGGAAGTATTCAAAATTGCTAAATCATTAAAAAAAAGAGTAAAATATAGTGAATGGAAATAAAATTAATAGATAATTAATGGAAGAAAAATATCAATTACCAATACACAGGAAAAATTTTCAACCCAACTAATAATAATAGTGTAAACAAAAAATGTTAGATACTATTTTCTACCCAAGAGACTGGCTTAAAAAAGTCTTAGAAAAAACTAGTTTTTGATAAGAATGCAAAAACAAAGTCATGTACTGGTAAAAATGGCATATATTTGTACTACTACTTTAAAGAATAATTTTGCAATACCTGGTAAAGCAAAAAAATGTTTATAACCTGAAGCTCTAAAATTGTACTTCTAAATGTATCCTGTACATAAGAAAAACACTTTTAATCATATGCAACGACATGTTCACAATAATGTGTATTACAGTATGGTTTGTTAGAATAATATATTAGAAACAATAAAATGGATAAATTATGCTTTTTGCCTATGATAGCCACATAGCAGTGAAAGCACTGATCTAGAATCATATGTATTAATACATACATAGCCTGAAACAAAATGTCAAGTGAAAGAAGCATTATATAGCAAGATATGTACAGTAAATATAATTCATACTAAATTATAAAACCTACAAAATTTTAGTTTTTATGCTTATGGTTATCAAACATACTAATATGAAATTAAAATGTCATAAGAATTTTTATTACTAATTTTTTTTTATTTTTATTACCAAATTTTTGTTAATGATTTCTCTTTGGTCATGAGGTAGATTAGCATGATAAAGGCCTGCAGAGGCAACCTCCATTTGGATTTTATTTTATTATTTATTTATTATTATTTTTTACAGAAAAGATTTAAACAATATGGCAGCCATAAAAATGCACCTGTCCAATCTCCTGCTGACTTAGCTACTACAATTTGAAATCCCTCACTGTGTTAGTTCAGTGGTCACTCTTTCCACTGACTCCTCTAGCTTATAATAACTAAGCTCAACAGGGAAACTAAGGCAGACCTATACTTAAGAGATGTGATACTTCACCTGGAGTTTTGATTCCAGAACAGTGTGTGAGACTTGCCAACACTTTCTTAGAAATGCACTGCCGTTTTGGCATTTCTGTCCTTTCTTTCTTCCTTTACTATGTTTTTCTTTCAAAGGGTTCAAGTTGTATCACAGTCCTACAGCATTCCTAACCTCTTCCGGCTTGCTTCATATTTTCAGTCAACACTGTGTTCCCCAGTGAATCTCTTGCAGGGCTTATCCTATCTTTCCATCTTTCTGAGAGAACCCAGATAAATGCCAGCAAATGTGGCAAGCTGTTAAGATTCAATTAATCTCTGTGCTGAGTATAATGGTAAATAAGCATTTGATTAGGTGAAATAGTCATAGTTTTATATTTTATCTGAATAGTTGTAGTATGAGTAACTTAAATTTTTTTAATAGTTTTCAATGTTTTCCAAACTTTTTTCTTTGGGCATTCATTATTTTATAATCTGAAAAAAATGTATATACCATATATACAAAAACATATATGTATGTTTTATATATATATATATGTTTTGTGTTTGTATATATGTGTGTAGGTGCATATTTTTGTGTATGTGTGTATATAAAATGTCATATCTCAAAATCAACCAAGATAAAAATCCAGCAGAACTCTATATTACAGCAATGTTTTGCTAAAATTTTACAATGTGACCAAAAGAGTTAATATTTCTATCCTAAATTTTAACACCCACCCATGTGTTCTTTTTACATATCCACTTTTCACATCTCTGCTTACATTTTTTCATTAATTAGAAATCTGAGGCAGAATCACTTCTGTCTGCTGACGTTTAAGAAAAAAAAAAAAAACTTTCAAACAAATCTATGTCAGTATACAGCTCTCTCACGATCATTATGAAAAGGAATTTGGAATTGTTGACACTTTTCTTCTATATAGACATAAACCTTCCCTTTTGATAACTTTTTTTAAAGCAGGGTTTACTTTTTAGATCATTTTAGCCACAATTTCCACAATCTTTCTTCTTGCAGCAGAAGACTTCATAGCCAGCCAGGAAAGGTCATTAAATCTTTCAAAGACAAATCTTCAGACTTTACCCACTCTTGCACCACAATGGACATGCATACACACTTTTCCAATCATCTCTAATTTGTTTCCAGCAATTTTCTTCTATCCTGAACTACCTCTGTAAGAACTTTAGTACACATTTATTGATGTCTCTAAATATTTGCTTTTACCATTCAGGCTACTTGGACGGTCCTTTTCAGTCTTCCATATCAATTTAAATGTATACATGGTCTTTAAAATGTATTCTTTTTTTATTTTTGAAAGTTTTCTCAATCATATTATAATTCTACTTCTTAAAAAACAATTAGAAGACAAATATTATACTGAATTGTATTCACTGCTTGATATTCCTAAGTAGTAACAGTTTGAAAGGAGATATATGTTTAAAGCAATTTTAAAACTTTATATAGTGCATAGCTAAAATTCACAAATGCATGAATGTTTAATTAATGAACCACAACACTATTACTCTGGAGACAGCTGAGAGAGAAACATTCAGCAGTCATTTAAAGTGTCACTCCCCGCTATGGGAATAAATTAGCACAGTCTTTTAAAAAGCACTATGTCAATATGTATCAAAAATTTATTTAAAGTTGCTTTTTTCTCTTTATTAGAGCAATAAAATTTCTAGAGATTTATTTTAAAAATAGTAATGTATCCGAAGGGAAATATTTTGCTATGTGGATGTTCTATGCAGCATTGTTTAGAATTGTAAAATTTACAAAATTATAAGCTTGAACACAGGGATATATTAAGAAAAGAGTATTATAATCATACAGTAAAACTATGTATCATTAAAATCATATTTTGGAGAATATTTATTTATTTATGATTTAATTTAAAGATGGGTTTAGGTTTTTCCATTTTTTTCAGTTGTTGCCATTTACATCTATGTGTACCTAAGGTTTAGCTCACACTTATAAGTGAGAACATACAGTATTTGGTTTTCTGTTTGTGCTTTAATTTGCTTAAGATAATGAACTTGAGCTACATCCATGTTGCTGCAAAGAACATATTTTGTTCTTTTTATGGCTGTATGGTATTCCATGATGTATATACACATTTACTTTATCCAATACATCCTTGATGAGCAATGTGGATTAATTCCATGTCATTGCTATTTTGAACAGTGCTAAGATGAATATAGGAGTGCAGACATATTTTTTGCAGAATTATTTATTTTCCTTTGGGTATATAATCAGTAATGATATTTCTGGATTGAATGGTAGTTTAACTCAGTTTCTGAGAAATCTGTAAACTGCTCTCCACAGTGGTTGGACTAATTTACATCCCCACCAACTATGGGTAAGTGTTTCCTTTTCTCTGCAACCTTACCAACATTTGTTATTTTTCGACATTTTAACAAAAGCCATTCTGATTGGTGTGAGATGTTATTCTGTTGTGGTTTTGATTTGCATTTCTCTGCTTATAAATTGGAAGAATCAATATTGATAAAATGGCCATACTACCCCAAACAATGTACAGAATCAAGATATTCCTGTCGGATATAGTTTGAATGCTTGTTCCCTCCAAATCTCATGTTTAAATGTGACCTCCAATGTTAGAGGTGGACCCAGTGGGAAGCGTTTGGGTTATTGGAGCAGATTCTTCATGAATGGCTTGATACCTTCCCCATGGTAATGAGTGAATTCTCACTCTGTTAGTTCACAAAGGAGCTGGTTGTTTTAAGGAGCATGGGACCCCTCCTCTCTCTCCTGCCCTGCCTCTCACCATGTGACATTGCTGTTCCCCCTTTGCCTTCCACCAGAAGCATATGCTTCCTATATATTTGCAAAACAATGAGCCAAATAAATGTCTTTTCTTTATAAATTACACAGTTTCAGGCATTATTTTATAATGCAAAATAGACTAATACAGAAAATTGCTACCAAGTGGGGCATTTCTATAAAGATACCTGAAAATAGGGAAGTGGCTTTGGGACTGGCAGAGGTTGGAAGAGTTTGAAGGGCTCATAAGGAGACAGGAAGATGAGAGAAACGTTGTAACTTAATAAAGAGTGATTTAATGATTGTGACCAAAATGCTGATAGAAATGAGGACAATGAAGGCTAGCCTTATGAGGTCTTAGATGATAAGAAACTAATGTAGAACTGGAGCAAAGGTCACCCTTTTGCCCTAAGCAGGCGGTTATGCCCTAGCAAAGAACTTGGCTGCACTGTGCCCATGTGCTAGTGATTTGTGGAAGGTTAAACTTAAAAGTAATGACCTAAAGTATCTGGCAGAAGAAGTTTCTATGCAGCAAAGCATTCAAGATATGGTATGACTCCTTCTAGCATCCTATTATCAAATGTGGGGGCAAAGAAATGTTGTAAAACTGGAACTTATTGTTAGAAGGAAAATAGAGAATAAAAGTTTGGAGAATTTGCAGCTTGGCTATGTGGTAGAGAAGGAAAGAGCATTTTCAAGAGAGGAATTCAAGAGGGATGAATAGCAACCCCTTACTAGAGAGATTTGCATGACAAAATGGGACCCCAGTGCCAACAGTCAAGACAATGACAAAAAGTCGTGAAATACATTTAGTTTTCAGGACCTTCCCTATCACCACAGGCCCAGAGGTCTAGGAGAAAAGAATAGTTTCAGAGGGTAGTCCCAGGGCATCAGTGCCCTGCAACATCTTGAGAGGTTGCTTTAGACATCCTGGCTGCTCTAATTCAGCTCCAGCTATGGCTCAAAGGGCCCCAGATATGACCTGGACTGCCACTTACGAGAGTGCAAGCCACTGTAAGCCTTGGTGGCTTCCACGTGGTGTGAAGCCTGGAGGAACACAGAATGCAAGAGAAAAAAGAGGCTTAGCAGCATCTACCTAGATTTCAGAGGATGTGGGAGAAAGCCTGGGTGTCCAGGCAGAAGCCTGTGCCATGGGCAGAGTCTCTGCAGAGAGCATAGGCAAGGGCAAAACTGAGGGGAAATGTGAGGATGGAGTCCCCATGTTGTGGCCCACCAGGGCACTGCCTGGCTGGATCTGTGGGACTGGGTCCACCGTCCTCCAAACCTGAGAATGAAAAGCCAATGGAAGCCTACACTCTTAGCATAGAAAAGCCACAGCACTCAACTCCAACCCATGAGAGCTGCTGTGGGGGCTGCACTCAGCAAAGACACAGGGGAGGAGCTGTCTAAGGCTTTGGGAGCCCATCCCTCATACCAGTGTGCCAGGATGTAAGAAACGGAATCAAGAAAAATTATTTTGGAGCTTTAAGGTTTAGTGACTACCCTGCTGGGTTTCAAACTTGTGTGGGGTCTATTGCATTTTTCTTTTGGCCAATTTCTTCCTTTTGGAATGAAAATATTTACTTGATGTCTGTACCACCATTGTATCTTGGAAGAAAATAACTTATTTTTGCTCTCACAGGATCATAGGTGGAAAGAACTTGCCTTGAGTCTCAGATGAGACTTTGCATTTTGAGTTGGTACTGGAACAAGTTAAGACTTTGGGGGGCTACTGGGAGGGGAAAAATGTATTTTGCAATGTAAGTAGAACATGAGATGGAGGGACAATCAGAGGAGGAATGATATCGTTTGGACATTTTTTCCTCCAAATCTCATGTTGAAATGTGATCTCTAGTGATGGAGGTGGGCCTAGTAGGAGGTGTTTGGGTCATGGGAGCAAATCCCTCATAAATGGTTTGGTAACCTCCTCATGGCTGTGAATGAGTTCACATAAAAGCACTTGAACCTCCTGGTAACATAAAAGCACTTGAACCTCCTGGTACCTCCTCCTCTCTCTCTTGTTCCCTCTCTCTCCATGCGACTCACTTGCTTATCCTTTGCCTTCTGCCATGATTGGAAGTTTCCTGAGGCCCTCAGGAATTCTGCAGAACCATGAGCCAAATAAACCTCCTTTTAATAAATTACCTAGTCTCAGGTATTTATTTATAACAACACAAGACACTGTAACAACAAAAAGGACTAATTTAATTCTCACCGACAGTGTGTAAATGTTCCCTCTTCTCCAAAGCCGTGTCAGTATGTCAGTATTTGATATCTTTTGATTTTTTTTAACAAAAGCCGTTCTGACTGGTGTGATATGGTATCTCATAGTGGTTCTGATTTGCACTTCTCTGCTCATGGATTGGAAGAATTAGTATCATTAAAAAGACCATATTGTCAGAAGGAATTTATGGACTCAATGCTATTCTTATCAAACTACCTATTTCATTTTTCACAGAATTAGATAAAGCTCTTCTAAAATTCATATGGAACCAAAATAGTTCCCAAATTGCTACAGATATACTAAGCAAAGAAAATAAAGCCAGATATATCACGTTACCCAACTTCAAATTATAGTACAAGTCAACAGTGATCAAAACAGCATGGCACTAATACAAAACAGACACATAGAACAATGGAACAAAATAGAGACCCAGAAATAAAGACATATCTATAACCATGTGATCTTCAGCAGAGTTGATGAGAAAAAGACTCCTCCTTCAATAAATGGTGCTGGAACAACTGGCTATCCAGATGCAGAGGAATGAAACTAGACCCCTACATTGCACCATATAAAAAATTAACTAAAAATGAATTAAAGACTTAAGTGTAAGACCTCAAAACTATAAAAATCATAGAAGAAACCCCAGAAAATACTCCTCGATATTGACCTTGGCAAAGTATATTTATACACATGCTTAAACCACTAATTTTGAGGGTAAAAGTTTAGAAAACATTAGGTTTCCTTACTTTTTTGAATCAAGAATTTCTAAAGTGATAAATGCATAAAATATTACAGAATATATTTTAAAATAGGTCAGAGGTTATTGGAAATTCACATAGTTGAATTTCATATTTGCTCATCTATATGTTCTATTTTTATGTAATAAATATACTTAGTTTCTCTAAATAGATAAAAAACAGGCATTTAAAAATAATTTTCAAGAACATTTACGACATAATTTTAAGTGAAAGTCTCAAAATTGTACCTAAAGTTTAAACCAAAACTTCTTTAATGCATTAAAATGTGAAGAAATATTCTTTCTGATTGGAGAATTAATGGGAAACTTCCATGCGTGTGTCTATGCACTCTTTAATTTTACTTTATTTGTTAATTGTTCTGTGATAAGCATTTTTCTACTTGATATATTTTTAAATATTAAACATTTAAGACAAAATTTAATCTCTCTTTTGCTTATATTACAAGCTATTTAAAAAATAAATTTACTGTGCAGAAGCTCTTTAGTTTAATGAGATCCCATTTGTCAATTTTGGCTTTTGCTGCCGTTGCTTTTGGTGTTTTAGACATGAAGTCTTTGCCCATGCCTATGTCCTGAATGGTACTACCTAGGTTTTCCTCTAGGGATTTTATGGTATTAGGTCTAACATTTAAGTCTCTAATCCATCTTGAATTAATTTTCGTATAAGGAGTAAGGAAAGGATCCAGTTTCAGCTTTCTACTTATGGCTAGCCAATTTTCCCAGCACCCTTTATTAAATAGGGAATCCTTTCCCCATGTCTTGTTTCTCTCAGGTTTGTCAAAGATCAGATGGCTGTAGATGTGTGGTATTATTTCTGAGGACTCTGTTCTGTTCCATTGGTCTATATCTCTGTTTTGGTACCAGTACCATGCTGTTTTGGTTACTGTAGCCTTGTAGTATAGTTTGAAGTCAGGTAGCGTGATGCCTCCAGCTTTGTTCTTTTGACTTAGGATTGTCTTGGAGATGCGGGGTCTTTTTTGGTTCTATATGAACTTTAAAGCAGTTTTTTCCAATTCTGTGAAGAAACTCGTTGGTAGCTTGATGGGGATGGTATTGAATCTATAAATAACCTTGGGCAGTATGGCCATTTTCACGATATTGATTCTTCCTATCCATGAGCATAGTATGTTCTTCCATTTGTTTGTGTCCTCTTTTATTTCACTGAGCAGTGGTTTGTAGTTCTCCTTGAAGAGGTCCTTTACATCCCTTGTCAGTTGGATTCCTAGGTATTTTATTCTCTTTGAAGCAATTGTGAATGGAAGTTCATTCATGATTTGGCTCTCTGTTTGTCTGTTACTGGTGTATACGAATGCTTGTGAATTTTGAGCTTCTGCACAGCAAAAGAAACTACCATGAGAGTGAACAGAATGGGAGAAAATTTTTGCAATCTACTCATCTGACAAAGGGCTAATATCCAGAACCTACAAAGAACTCAAACAAATTCACAAGAAAAAAACAAACAACCCCATCAAAAAGTGGGCAAAGGATATGAACAGACATTTCTCAAAAGAAGACATTCATACAGCCAACAGACACATGAAAAAATGCTCATCATCACTGGCCATCAGAGAAATGCAAATCAAAACCACAATGAGATACCATCTCACACCAGTTAGAATGGCAATCATTAAAAAGTCAGGAAACAACAGGTGCTGGAGAGGATGTGGAGAAATAGGAACACTTTTACACTGTTGGTGGGATTGTAAACTAGTTCAACCATTATGGAAAACAGTATGGCGATTCCTCAAGGATCTAGAACTAGATGTACCATATGACCCAGCCATCCCATTACTGGGTATATACCCAAAGGATTATAAATCATGCTGCTATAAAGACACAAGCACACATATGTTTATTGCGGCACTATTCACAATAGCAAAGACTTGGAATCAACCCAAATGTCCATCAGTGACAGACTGGATTAAGAAAATGTGGCACATATACACCATGGAATACTATGCAGCCATAAAAAGGGATGAGTTTGTGTCCTTTGTAGGGACATGGATGCAGCTGGAAACCATCATTCTTAGCAAACTATCACAAGAATAGAAAACCAAACACCGCATGTTCTCACTCATAGGTGGGAACTAAACAATGAGATCCCTTGGACTCGGGAAGGGGGACATCACACACCGGGGGCCTATCTTGGGGACGGGGGAGGGGGGAGGGATTGCATTGGGAATTATACCTGATGTAAATGACGAGTTGATGGGTGCTGACGAGTTGATGGGTGCAGCACAGCAACATGGCACAAGTATACATATGTAACAAACCTGCACGTTATGCACATGTACCCTACAACTTAAAGTATAATAATAATAAAAAATAAATAAATAAAAAATAAATTTATGTTTAATAACCCTCTTTGACTTATATTACAAGTCATTTTAAAAATAAATTTGTGTTTAAGAGAAGGTGAGCTGCAGCCATTTTTATGCTACTTAAACACACTGATTACAAGTGCAACAATTATTTTCTTTATGTAGTGTGACATAAAGTGAACCTTCATAAAATAATACTATGTATGCCAGTGGTAGGATATGTTAAGGAAGAAAGAAAGTTCTTGATTATGAAGACTTTATTTTAACAACCACTAAGAGACGATTTTTTTTTTTTTTTTAAATTTATTTATTATTATTATACTTTAAGTTGTAGGGTACATGTGCATAACGTGCAGGTTTGTTACATATGTATACTTGTGCCATGTTGCTGTGCTGCACCCATCAACTCGTCATTTACATCAGGTATAACTCCCAATGCAATCCCTCCCCCCTCCCCCCTCCCCATGATAGGCCCCGGTGTGTGATGTTCCCCTTCCTGAGTCCGAGTGATCTCATTGTTCAGTTCCCACCTATGAGTGAGAACATGCGGTGTTTGGTTTTCTGTTCTTGTGATAGTTTGCTAAGAATGATGGATTCCAGCTGCATCCAAGTCCCTACAAAGGACTCAAACTCATCCTTTTTTATGGCTGCATAGTATTCCATGGTGTATATGTGCCACATTTTCTTAATCCAATCTGTCACTGATGGACATTTGGGTTGATTCCAAGTCTTTGCTATTGTGAATAGTGCTGCAATAAACATACGTGTGCATGTGTCTTTATAGCAGCATAATTTGTAATCCTTTGGGTATATACCCAGTAATGGGATGGCTGGGTCATATGGTACATCTAGCTCTAGATCCTTGAGGAATCGCCATACTGTTTTCCATAATGGTTGAACTAGTTTACAATCCCACCAACAGTGTAAAAGTGTTCCTATTTCTCCACATCCTCTCCAGCACCTGTTGTTTCCTGACTTTTTAATGATTGCCATTCTAACTGGTGTGAGATGGTATCTCATGGTGGTTTTGTATAGAATGGAAAAGTTTTGTGTTTGAGACCATTTGGTGAGCAACGAACATATAGTTTTCTCTATTTGATAATCTCGATTTATAACCCTGAATGGAGGGTTGTGCAAATGTTCGAATCATTCTTCACTTCCAACTCCTTATAGCTGTGTTCCTTTCTTTGCATAGGCTGGACTCTGCTGAGAACTGTTTAATGTTGCTGAAGTCTGAAGAAGCCTACTCTCAAATAATAAACGTTTTTACTTTTAGAATATAAACATAATTCATTGTGCTTAAGTCATTTGTTGGAAGAAATGACCTACCTACTTTATTTTCTTCCACATATTAGTCACCTGCTAAAGGTAATATTGGTGCCCTTGAGATTTGGCTCTACATTCTGGGAAGCAATACAGAGCCAGATTATTTGCTCTAGGAAACATACCCAGCAAGTTTGCTTTTGTGACAAAGCTTGTATGCAAATGCCGGGATGGAAGGCTTGTTCTGTCTGTTCCTACGGTACCTCTGTAAGTATAAATTCTTTCCATATACCAAAGACATCAGTAACACCAAAGGGAGGGTTTCTTAATTTCGACATTATTGACTTCGGGGACCAGATAACTCTTTATCGGGGGTAGAAGCGGTGCTGTCTTGTGCAAGGCAGAACGTTTAGCAGTATCTTAGCCTCTATTCCCTAGATGCCAGAGGCAGTTTCTAGTCGTGACAATCAAAATAATGTCTCCAGACATTGCCATATGTTCCCTGGGGGCAAAACAGCCTCCAGCTGAGAACTGCTGATCTAACAGAAATTATAAAATATTAATAACAACTATTTCATAACAGAATGATAAACGGGCCTGAATTTGAATCTTGATTCTACTGTAGTAGCTACTGAAACTTACAGTCTTTGAGTCTCAGTTCTTCTACCTGTAATATTTGAATAATACTGTTCATATGTCATTGTTCATGACCCACAATCCATCTGCAACTTTAGTGCCTCCCAGGGCGAGTACTTTCATTCGTCAGTAAGAGGTCATTTCAAGAGAGATGTGAGAAGGCAAGAGTGATGTGTGTGTTGTCTCCTCCTGTCTCACACATCTAAAACTCCTTGGTGAGGACTGACACACTAGTGTTAAGCAGTGTTTTTCTTCAAACATTCTTATGGGAGTTTTTCTCCTTTGAACCAATGAAGTTTATATAGTTTATTCCATGTTTAAGGTTTTCTTCCGTTCAATGAAACTAAAATTACATGAAAACAGCATTGCAGCTACCTAAATTAGCTGGGAAGTAGGCAGAAAAAATATATATTTTATTCAGCTCTGTGGCAAAGAGTTGAGGTTGGTCCTACTAGACACAGAATCCCAATTTTTAACCATGATCCTCCTTCTGAATATGGTAATGCTTTCATTTAAAGAAAATTAAAACTCAAACAAAAATATATTTAAATACACAGTTCAGTGGAATTTTGTCTATCCACATCCAGATGACCATGGAAAGAGTGCATATTTCTTCAAAACTTGTATGTATTCTCAGTGATTTAGTCTCCATTGTTCTTATTTGTTCATTTTAGTCCGTTAGAGAAAAAGGTTTCTCTTTGGCAAATAAGCAATATATTAGCACTGGTTTAAAAAAATACTTTGTTTTTACATTTTGTAACCAGTTTATAGTTTATATTAAAGTAGTACTTAGATTTCACCTATACACACAAACACACAGACACACACACACACAGTTGATGATAAACAAAAATATCCTGCTGACGAGTTATTGAAATTGAGAAAGAAAATTGAATCAGTCTTAAAGAATAATGAACAGGGATAGGTAGAATTATAGCTCTTTTTTTGTTTAAATGAATATTTAAGGTATGAAATCCTGGGATACAATGCAAGGCACAGAGACAAAAGTGACAGCTATAGAAGGGAGAGAACATAGCAGAAGTTAGAGGACATGTCTTTGTCATCATATCAGAGACACGGAGAAATCTGGGGGACTTTGCTGTAAGCAGTAATCTGCACATAATTTAAAGATTTGGGAGGTACAAGGTTGGATTGAGTTGTTTTTCTCATCTGGAATGTTTTTTCTCCTATTCTCCATGGATCCTATATGTGTTTTTGTTTTCTGAAGGGTTAATGGAAAAGTTTATTACAGCAGAGGAGATAAACTATTTAATCCATCATTTAGTCTGACTTTTGAGCCCCTTGTCACTGGTTGTCTATTTCACTAACACATACAGATCAGAAGGTGCTCAATGTAAAAGGAGCATAGTTCTTCAGGTGACATGTAACTCTGACATCTAAATTGATTTTTGAAATATTGAACATGGTCATGCTTGGTGTGGGACCATCACTTTGAGTTCATTTTAGCTATAGAAACTTGTGAGATCTGAGTCTGGAAATATGTTCCTTTGTAAGTGATAGTGATAGAAAAAAATAATTGACAGATAAGTCAGGCAGGACTAATGTCCCTAAAACCACTTAACAATAATTATAGCTCCAATGATGAACATCTAGTCTTGTAAGAAGGAAGTTGAATACTTAGGCAAACTGTATTAGAAACATTGACTAGAACATGAGAAGTACACAGTGTGAACTGGGGCTTGCTGTTAAGCTTGACTCTCAGACAAATTCAACCATTATCAGTGGGGATACACCTGAGACATTTTAAAAATCATCTGAATGATTAACTTTGAAACAACACATCTAGGTTCTTCAATCTCATGAAAACTTCCTATTCTTCTTGCTTTTTCATGAAATTACTCACAATGCCACTGTTCTTTCACTTTGTAAAGCTGTCAAACCATTAGTTATTCTTTTCCGGTTAGTTCTAAACCATTTCAATGATTCTAGCTTAGTTTTGTGCGTGTGTGTGCGTTTGACATGATCAACTCTCTTATTTATTATATCGTATTTCCAGTACAATCGAAAACATTTCAATCCTGTATAAATCTTTCTGTCATCTCTAAACCTAAGCACAGTCCAGGGAGAAATCTACTCACACTCACAGATGGGTACTCTGATGGTTAATTTTATGTGTCAACTTGAATGGGTTAAGGGATACCGAAATAACTGGAAATCATTATTTATGGAAATATGTGGGAGGCTATTTCTGAACTATTGATAGATTTGCATTTGAATCAGTAGATTTAGTAAAGAAGATCTGTCCTCACCATTGTTGGTGGGTATACTCCAATCTACCGGGGGCCCAGATAGAACATAAACGTGGAGGAAGGGCAAATTTTGTCTTTGCTCGAGTTGGAACCTCATTCTTCTCCTACCCTGAGACAGCAGCACCCCTGGTTCTTGTGCCTTTGGATTAAAAATTAGATTTACACATTGACTCTACTGGTTCTCCAGCCTATGAGTTTGGACTGAAACTATACCAGTGGATTTCCTGGGTCTCCAGTTTGCATATTTCAGATCATGGGTCTTCTCAGCATTCAAAATCATGTGAGCCAATCCCTCAAAACAAATATCTATTTGTCTTTCTATGTATCTACCTACCTCTGGTTTTGTTTCTCTGGAGAACCCTGACTAATACAGGTGCTTCTACATATTCATAGTTTGCAACATAAATTGGACCCTGGCAATCCCACTATATTTATTTTATCTCCTTTTCTACACAGTACATAATTTTAAATGTTCCATTCTGCTCATAATGATTTTCATATCCTATAAATCAAACTTCATTTTTAGCAGATGTTTTTGCATACTGTTCATAGAGTCAAGCAATGAAATGAGAATTTAAGCTTTCATCCACAAATCTATGAATGAGGATATGTGACAACACTTTACTGCTTCTTACTAAGGCATAGAAGAACTGTTCTTTCTACTCATTATCTATTTCTAATCCATACTTTCTCATCATAGCTCTGACTTTCATCCGATCCTGCAATCTCTCAAACTCTACTTCATCTTCTATCTCCTATCTCACATCATTACATATAACCACCTTTTTCTCCACATTAAAATTGACAAGAAAATATGTAATAATATTCAAGTGTGCTTTGCCTTTGCACATTCCTCCAATCTATGCTCTGTAAAATAAATCACCCATTTTATATCCAACGTGAATAGCCCACCGAATACAGAATGAATATCCTTTAGGAAACATAAAGACATGTGACCTGGTGAAACAAGTGAAAGAATAAATACATAAAACATCTATGGACAAGGAAAGGAAAAAAAAGCTTGAGAGAAGGATGTCCAAGGGTGAAGGTGATGGCCATATTTTGGTGCCTATGTCTTGCACCAGACTAAGGTTCTATGACTATGGATTAATTTAGGACAAAGCTGTTTTAGTAATTAAATTGAAATGATATTTAAGAAAGATACCATGGAAGTCATACCGAATTTGAAATTTTAGTTTAGTTCCAATTAAAAGGTAAATTTGTTTATGCATATACATATGTATACATACACACATATTTCTTCAAAAGACTGAGCCAAAATTAACCATGAAAACATATTCCTTTATTTAATTTTGTTTACTTATTATTAAATAACTAATGGCCTTTGTTCTCACATTTTGTATTATTTCAGCTAACAATTACTCAGTGTTTTCTATTAACTATATATTGATATTGTAACAGGAAGAATAAACATGAAATATTGAACATGGCCTCTCTGGGAACCCAAATGGAGATACAGATACAAATAAAGAAGTCATGGCATAATCTATGTATGTATAAAATACTATGAAGGGACATGAATTAGTTTGGCTTTATGTGGTAGAATTAGAGAAAGAAGATGGTCATTGAAGTACACATCATTTTAGGAAAGAATAGAGAAAGAAGAGCGAATTACAAAGAAGTTACTGCATGAGCAAAAATCAAGATATTTTGATTCTTTCTGTCTTGCAAAGTTAGAAATTGGAATTTTAATTTTTTTTCCATAGAAAGTTTAAAATGGTGTGATAGTAATCTGTTCATTCTATAGGTGTTTATTTAAGCATTTTATTACTATAGACTATAAAACATACAAATTGCTCTTTTATATAATTATTTTATTTTAAAATTATTATTAATGAATTTAATAACTTTTATTTTCACTTATTTAGTAAAATTTATCATAGGTAAAAAAGTTATTTTAACCGGTTTTCATATTAAGAAGTCCATTGCAGAATAAAAATTAAAATGAAATTATAGGCTATCTGTTACATAAATTATATATATCTCCTTTCAGCACCATTTTGCTTACCTTTTATAATCAGTCATTTAGCTACATCTGAAGGATCCACAGATATTTTGGTGGACTTATGGTGGATCAGAGTGTGTGAGAGGTAAGAATGGATGACGTATAAAACCACTGATAGATAGTTTGAAAACTATCCAGTCATCAAAGGATCAATAACTAGAATATATAAGAAACTCTAACAACTCAATAGCAAAACACAGAAAAAACTGCTTTAAAGTTCATATGGAACCAAAAAAGAGCCCGCATCTCCAAGACAATCCTAAGTCAAAAGAACAAAGCTGGAGGCATCACGCTACCTGACTTCAAACTATACTACAAAGCTACAGTAACCAAAACAGCATGGTACTGGTACCAAAACAGAGATATAGACCAATGGAACAGAACAGAGTCCTCAGAAATAATACCACACATCTACAGCCATCTGATCTTTGACAAACCTGAGAGAAACAAGAAATGGGGAAAGGATTCCCTATTTAATAAATGGTGCTGGGAAAATTGGCTAGCCATAAGTAGAAAGCTGAAACTGGATCCTTTCCTTACTCCTTATATGAAAATTAATTCAAGATGGATTAGAGACTTAAATGTTAGACCTAATACCATAAAAATCCTAGAGGAAAACCTAGGTAGTACCATTCAGGACATAGGCATGGGCAAAGACTTCATGTCTAAAACGCCAAAAGCAACAGCAGCAAAAGCCAAAATTGACAAATGGGATCTAATTAAACTGAAGAGCTTCTGCACAGCAAAAGAAACTACCATCAGAGTGAACAGGCAACCTACAGAATGGGAGAAAATTTTTGCAATCTACTCATCTGACAAAGGGCTAATATCCAGAACCTACAAAGAACTCAAACAAATTTACAAGAAAAAAAACAAACAACCCCATCAAAAAGTGGGCAAAGGATATGAACAGACATTTCTCAAAAGAAGACATTCATACAGCCAACAGACACATGAAAAAATGCTCATCATCACTGGCCATCAGAGAAATGCAAATCAAAACCACAATGAGATACCATCTCACACCAGTTAGAATGGCGATCATTAAAAAGTCAGGAAACAACAGGTGCTGGAGAGGATGTGGAGAAATAGGAACACTTTTACACTGTTGGTGGGATTGTAAACTAGTTCAACCATTATGGAAAACAGTATGGTGATTCCTCAAGGATCTAGAACTAGATGTACCACATGACCCAGCCATCCCATTACTGGGTATATACCCAAAGGATTATAAATTATGCTGCTATAAAGACACATGCACACGTATGTTTATTGCGGCACTATTCACAATAGCAAAGACTTGGAATCAACCCAAATGTCCATCAGTGACAGATTGGATTAAGAAAATGTGGCACATATACACCATGGAATACTATGCAGCCATCAAAAAGGATGAGTTTGTGTCCTTTGTAGGGACATGGATGCAGCTGGAAACCATCATTCTTAGCAAACTATCACAAGAACAGAAAACCAAACACTGCATGTTCTCACTCATAGGTGGGAACTGAACAATGAGATCACTCGGACTCAGGAAGGGGAACATCACACACCAGGGCCTATCATGGGGAGGGGGGAGGGGGGAGGGGGGAGGGATTGCATTGGGAGTTATACCTCATGTAAATGACGAGTTGATGGGTGCAGCACACCAACAAGGCAGAAGTATACATATGTAACAAACCTGCATGTTATGCACATGTATCCTACAACTTAAAGTATAATAATAATAATAAATAAATTAAAAAAAAAACAAAAAACAAAAATACCCCACAAATAATCCAATATTTAAATGGGCAAATTATCTAAATATTTCTGAAAATAAGATATGCAAATGTCCAGCAACTACATGAAAAAATGTTCAAAATCACTTGCAACTATGAAAATGTAAAATAAAATCACAATGAAACATTGTCTTATCCCAGTTAGAATGACTATTACAAAAAAAATAAAAATAGTAACACATGCTAGCAAAGATATGATGAACAGGAAAGTCTAGTACACTGTTGGTGGAAATTTAAATTAGTACGGCCAGTATAAAAAGCGGTATGAAGAAAATTAAAATTAGAACTACCATATGATCTGGCAATCTCACTGCTGGATATATATTAAAAGGAATGAAAATCCATACTTCTATGTGTATTGCAGCATGTTAACAATAACCAAAAAGTGGAATCAATCTCAGCACCCACCAATGAAATGGATGAATTTAAAAATGTTGTGTGTATATGCAATAAAGTAGTACTCAACATAAGAAAATCCTGGCATGTACAACAACATAGGTGGAATTAATAGAAATTACATTAAGTGAAATAAGTCAGGCACAGAAACACAAATATCACACGTTCTCATTCATATGTGAGAGCTAAAAAAAGTTGATTTCATAGAGGTAGACAGTAGAATAATAGTTTTCAGAGGCTGGAAAGTGTAGCAGGGAGGAAGCGATGAGGAGAGTTTGGTTAATTGGTGTGAATAGAGTTAGAGAGAAAGAATAAATTCTTGTGTTCAACAGTACAGTAGGGCGACTATAAATGTTAACACACAAACTTCCCCAAATGGCTTTTCATTCTAAACGAGACAGCAGTGAAATTCTATGGCAAGAGGCTTACACAGATGGGTCAATAGCACATCCACAGAACCTAGAAGAAGCCCATATGAGTCTGTCATTTATGTAAATATCATGCATCACATACATTATAACAACCTCTTAGAACCACACATTTGGAACATGTACACTGAAGTGCAAACTCTTTTTGAACTCATAAGAAAGGAAAACATTCTATTATGTAGGTACTACATGTAGCATTGCATAATATCATTAAGAGGAATAATTTGCCCAAAAACATGGCTAACCACAGGTGTGCATGCACTTACAGGCACATATTTTTGTGTTGGAAGGGGATGAGGAGACATAGGTCGTTATTTGCTGACCTTTAGCATAATGGATTTGAAAACGTGACTTAGATCATCGAAAGAAAAGAGTATTTGTGGTTTAAAAAGTGTTTAGAAGAATAATCATGCATAAATATATAACTGGTATATATTATTATCTCTGAAGTTTTTATGCCACCTCTTATGGTATAAAAACCACATCTTGACATTTTAGTGAACTACTTGACTCCACAAACGTGTATCTTCTTTGACTTTGATTGAAATAAGCTTTCCTGACTACTCTACTGATGACTGTGTAGTAAATAATGCATTTTGAAAAATAGGAATAAGTCTTAAAATAAAAGCTGGGCAAGGAAATTGTATAATGTAACATATTAATATCAACTTTCTATCTAATGCAACAGCAAAGAAAGTAGAAAATGCAGTCATTACGGGAAATAATGCAACTAAAAATGTATCCAATGTCTTGTTCAAACCAGCAAAATTACACTTTTAAAAATATTCACCTATAAATTTCTATCCATATGCACTTTATAAATCACGCTTATGTCAGTCAGATTCTGGGTGATGACTCAGAGCAGCGGAGAGAGAGACAGAGAGAAGGCAATCAAGCTTCATGTGCCTTTTGTACCTAGCATACTTTGTCTTATTTACCCACTCTATCTCTTTCCCTGCCTCCCTTTCCATGATAGTACAGTTCAGTACAGCTGAATTCATTCTGGACTGACTCCAAATGGGTCAAAATAAAAAACCCAATTTATTTACTAAATCCATATGAAATAGAGTTCTGTGAATTGAGGCAATTAACCATTCTGACTTTTGTAGCTTAATTATTATAGGAATCTCTAGAATAGAACTAACTTTTCTGTATATGCTTCCCATACTTAATTTAGATATTTATTCTCTATGAATTAGGATAAGTGAGACAGATGAATACTAAAGAACAACTACATTTCTCAGAAGAAAAAGAAATTATTATGCATGCACACACACAGAGACACACACACACACACAGTGTTTTTCCTTTCACAATATGCTTCCTACATGCTGCGACTATGGGGAACACTAATTGCAACACCTCTTTCTCTTGTTTCTTTAGGTTCTAAGAGAATGATTAATTATTCCACGTTGTTGCCCTGTTCCCCATTAAAGCTCGGATTCAAAGGAGTAGCTAAATATATCAACTGAATCGTTTCTATATAATTGACATTTGTCATTATTTTGGCCATATGTCACAATTAAATACTTTATATGTTTGGGAATTCTCCTGAAGGATAATAGAGAAATTCACTTCTCCTGCTGGGATGCATAGATTTGACCCAGTTTCCACAAGTCAGAATCTATACGTGAGGATTTAATCTGGAAACCAGTCATGTGGAGAGGTAAACAGCACTTGGGATCCACTATCACGACATGGATGGCTGCAGTGATGTTCCACATTCAGGGTCAGGTTGGTGGTCATTGTAGCAATAGTGCCTGGTGCCAGCATGTGCTAGTCCGGCTGCAGTATCTATGCCTGGAACTGGCTGGGGTCAGTATACTTCCCCTGAAACAGTCTGTGGTATCCTTTCCTTGATATGTGAGTCATTAAGGCATGATACTTAGGCATTCATTAGGATTCTTTGGACTCTATAATAGTAACTGATAAATATATTTTTTCTTGAAAGTATGTTTTCAGGGTCAGGTTGGCGGTAATTGTAGCAATAGTGCCTGGTGCCAGCATCTGCTAGTCAGACTGCAGCATTTGTATCTGGAACTGGCTGGGGTCAGTATGCTTCCCCTGAAACAGTCTGTGGTATCCTTTCCTTGATATGTGAGTCATTAAAGCATGCTACTTAGGCATTCATTAAGATTCTGTGGGCTCTATAATAGTAGCTGATAAATTTATTTTCTCTTGAAAGTAATTTTTTGTTTACAAACAAAACAACACATATATGCTAACACCAATTTTAAAGCATATACAAGAATTCATTGCTTCAGGTTTCTTGAAATAAGTAATAGAGAACACATATTGGTGAGAGCAGAGAGAAGAAGCCGATGGAAACAGCATCCTTTTCCACAGCTATAGGGAATAAATGAATGTTTTCCCTATTATTCTGCTAGGAAGAATATATTTTCATCATAATTCTCTCCTTTATGGCACTCTTATTTTGGGAGTTGAAGTTTAATACAATTTTAGTATGCAAGAAAAAATGGTCCCCATTGGAAATATAGTTAATATATAATTCCAGGTGGTGGTTTATTGTTAAAAGATGTTACCTCGCTCTGTACCAGAACACCTTTAATCTTTGGGG
This sequence comes from Macaca mulatta, assembly GCF_049350105.2. Classification (NCBI taxonomy): domain Eukaryota; kingdom Metazoa; phylum Chordata; class Mammalia; order Primates; family Cercopithecidae; genus Macaca; species Macaca mulatta. Next base: position 179,750,125 of record NC_133407.1, on the reverse strand, counting down.
AGCTATTGATGATGCTGATCAGTCTCTTTAATGCTTTTCTTACCAGGGTTATTAATAAACTTTTCAAATGGGCTGTGGGCTTTTGCTTATATGGCTGTTTTCTCTCTGAAAACATAATAACATGGCCAGCCTTCTTCATAAGGACTCTGGAAGGAAAATAATTCAGAGCTACTACCTTGAGCCATTGTTATTTATAGATATGTTACAATAGTACATAGGGAATATTTTGGTGCTGCAGCAAAAACATATAATTGTTTAAGGTGGAAAATTTGATAGAAAGAGATTTCCACTATGAAGAAGGATTTAAGCTTATCCTAGTGTTATGGTTTAAAGAACAATGTTGATCTTGGAGGATGCAAATAACAAAAAGCACAGAGAGAATATGCTTGAGTTAGGAGAAAGAGAGATGCAGCATTACGTGGGCACCCTGGGGGTTAACCAGCCAAGTTTAATATTTATCCTAGATCAGTAATTAAAATCTCTGAAATGAGAAGCAGACATCCCGGAGCAGATGGTCTAAGTAAAGACCGAGGTGGGACACACAGAAGAGAATCTTGAGCAGGAAAGCAGAGTCTGTAGGCTAAGAGCTGTAAGTCTACACTGGTCAATACCAGTCCTAGAAAAGTAACTGGAAACTGACATGAGAACTTTTATCTCATAAAGTGTTCCTTACATTCATGTGTGTGTAAATTATTTACAGATATCATTATATATATGTTTGTGTATGCATATATGTGTATACAATGATATTATCATTAGACCTTTGACAATTTCATAAAGAAGAAAGTCTTTCTCAAGAAAAAGAAAGAGCCTTAATGTATGGTTTTATTAGCTACATGGCTAATGTAATACCATATGGCAGTTAAAATTAAGATTCCAGTGTCCTTAGTGAACACTCTTTGGGGCTATATTTGTGGGTCTATGTCTATCTATTTTTTAAGTGAAATAGTCATAGAAAACTTAAACATATTTCCAGTGAAGAGAACAAGTATAAAAACATGTTTGAAGCATATTTCTTAGGAAGCATAATAGAAAGAGCAGTAACAGTGACATCAATAGAACACAGAAAGTTCAGTTTTGTTATACATTTTAGGCTGAATAAAACCATGTAGGTAAGATGCTCAATATCTGTATGTTGGGACTAGGAAGTGTCTGTCATTAGCTTTAAGTGAGATAAATCAGCAAATAATGTTATCTGTATTATACTACACTTTTATATTGAGGGGAAAGTATTTGCTAATTTAAACACAATGCTTTGTCTTGATTAAACAATTAGAACAAAGATATGTAACCTGAAAATGAATTCCTGCTGTGAAGTAGAAGACATACAATCCTCGATAAACTGTTATTTCTCATGAATCCAAATAGCTTATTAGATTATGAAATACAAAGTGGACTAGATAACGATGAAGTTTAAGAGATTAGAAAAAACATAAAATCAATTGTCTTGTCACAATAGATTCTGTTTTTATACATAGTTATTATGCTACTTAACTTTTATGGACTGAATTATGTCTTTCAGGAACTCATATGTTGAAGCCCTACTTCCCCAGTATCTCAGAATGTGATCATTTTGGAGATGGGGCCTTTGAAGAGGTGGGTAACAAAATGAAACTAGTATGGTGGGCCCTAATTCCATTTAATTAGTGTTTTTATTAGAGGAAATTTTAGTGTTTTTACAGAGAGACACCAGGGGGTCTCATATATAAAGGCCATATGATGACACAGAGAAGAAGATAGTCATTTGCAAGCTGAGAACACTCAGAAGAAACCAAACCAGCTAATGCTTTGATCATGGACTTCTAGCCTCTAGAATGGTGAGAAAATTAATTTTTGTTGCTTAAGTCATCCACTCTGTAGTATTTTATCATGGTAGCTTTAGGAAAGCAATACACTTACCATTGGATATATTTTGATGAAGCACATTCGTATCATCTATGGATAATATACTGTATTCGATGAACGTGTTTCATTTGGTTCTGTTATTGTTCAGCTCTTTCATAACATATGCTGATGACTGGTATGCATTAACTTTTCATAACCCTTGCAATTTTGCATGAAAACCAAAAGCCATATCAAAAGGAGGAGCTAAAATATAAATATCATTTGTATATCTCCATGTCAAAATGGCTAAAACTATCTTTTTATAGTTATAAATATGCTAACTGCACATTTCTGTTTAAATATTTTGCTCATAGCCAGTTATCTTCGCAACATTTCTGTGTGTGTGTGCATGTTGAGAATTAAATAAAAAAGAATAAGGCTGATGTTATCACACTGTGTAACACCATATAGTACATTCTAAACTGTGAAATAGCCTTGTAATTACTGACCACCCTTTACACTGGACACTGTGCAGTGAAATAACTGATTATTAAAACAGAACTCAATTTGATGCATACCTCAGATTTTCTCTTTTGTTTTCCTGTTTTTATTTATATAACTTCTACTCTCAGAAAGTACCTACAAAGCATTCCCCACAGAGCAATGATTAAAAACTTACGAGTGGGAATATATTTTTGTCTGCTTCATAATAAAGCAAGAGATGAGCAGTCTTAGAAATAGCAGGTGTAGTCAAAAATTTGGGTAGCCATGCTAATCAATTTAGAGACAAATGGTCTAATAAAGACTGATACGGTGACTCCTTTTCTCAATTCCCACCATCCCAGACGTTTCCCATGTATTTTTTCCCCTTCAGAAAATGTCTCTATTGTACTGCATTCTGAATTCTAAAATATTTGTGAGAAATTATTTAGCACTCTGGATAGCCCAGAGCCTGACACATAGCTCTGGATATATACGTCTTGCATATCTGAATTCAATGGTTTGAAAAGTATTGCAGCAGAATCTGACTTGTCACTTAAACACTAATGTTATAATATGAGTAACTGAATCAATTGTATATAGCTTATTTTAAGTCTGGATACTAAATAAAACTATGATCAAGTGAATCAAACGGTTCATTATGGGCTTAATCGTGCTGCAAAAGTGAATTGTAAAACTGAATTCTGGTCTGGATATATTATCCAAATTTATTACTGACAAATTGCTTACCATAACTTAATGCACTGACAGCAATAAATTATTTCATTTCCACATAAAATGTGAGATAAAAATATTGAAACTGTGATTCTAATTGTATTACCAAGCTCCTGTTCTCAATTGAGAATTAATCATGCATTTTAAAACAGACAGAAGTTAGCCCATACAAACTTTTTCCTACCATTTACATGACTCATGTAACTAAACCTATTCACAAATTTCTGTGAACTACTTTTTACTTTTGTTTTCTTTTTAGTTAACAAATAATAGTTGTATATGTTTATGAAATTCAATGTGATGTTTTGACACATGTGTACACTGTGGAATGATCAAATCAAGCTAATTAGCATACCCATCAACTTAAATATCTGTCATTTCTTTGTAGTGAGAACATTTAAGATCCTTATAGCAATTTTGAAATATAGAATTCATTATTACTATCTATAGTCACTAAACTGTGCAACAGAACACCAGAACTTATGGGAGATATAACTAACCGAAACTCTGTACCTGTTGACCAGTGTTTTCCCTTTCACCATACACTCTCACCTCCCTCCGACAGCCTCTGATAAACCACCATTCTACTCTTTGTATGTTCAAGTTATTTGACAATTTTTTAATGACAATTTGATTATTTTGAGTTTCTGTGTGGATCTCTTTGGATTGATCTTATTTGGTCCTTTCAGCTTTCTGGATTTGGATTTCTGTTTCCTTCGTCAGGCATGGGAAGTTTTCTGCCATTATTTCTTTGACAATGTCTACTCTTACTTTCTCTTCTTCTTGTATGTTGTTACACTTGATGGTGTCCCAAAGGTCTATTAAACTGTCTTCACTCTCTTTATATTTTTCTTTTTGCTTTTCAAATTGCATGACTTTCAGTAACTTGTCTTCCAGTTCACTGACGCTTTCTTCTGCTTGATCTAGTTTGCTATTGACCCCTTCTATTGAATATTTCAGTTCAGTGATAGTCCTCTTCACCTCTATGATTTCTGTTTGCTGATTTTTATGCTGCCTATCTCTTTGATGAAAATCTTAGGTTGTTTTTGTATTGCTCTTCTAATGCTGGTGAGTAGCAGTATGGACGTTATTTTGAATTACTTGTTTTGTAAATTATAATTGCCACTTTATTTGGTTCAGTTTCTGGAGATTTCTCTTTTTCTTTTATTTAGAATGTATTCCTTTTTTAAAAATTTCATTGACTGTGTTGGTTTCTGCACATTATGTAAGACTCTCCCAGTCTTGTCGCACTGGCATTGTATAGAGGAATCTCACCAATCCATCTGGTCAGATATTTTAATATGCCTCTCCTTCTCTTTTTTTGGGGGTCTAAAACTGTTGTGTTTTTGGTGGTCTCTTGGAGCTTAGGATGTGCCCCATCCTGTCAATATTCTAAGACCAGTAAGATAAGAGCCAGATTCTCTAGATATAGGTGGAAAGATTGAAGTGTAGTATGTGTGTTTTAATCCCTTCTACCTTCACAGTGAAGTTTAGCATAGCATTTACCGCTCACTCTCTCCACATTACGCTGGCAATGGAACCTATTGCAAATGCCTGTACTCGTCTTCAGGCTATAATCTAATTCTGGGTACATGTCTGCTTGGAGTGGGCTCATTGTATGTCCACCTATCTGTTTTCTGTGGTCTAGGATCACCCAGTAATGCAAGACCTATCTCCCATAGCTAGGTTGCTAAGGAGTTAGTCCCTCAGATGGAAGCTATAAAAGTTGTGGCACTTGATGTGTGGCCAAGCTCCTACTGGGAAGAATGAGTAGAACTAGATTTATCACTGAGCAGGCTGGAGTAAAGGCTCCTGAGTGTCACTGTGGCTCAGGCTGCCAGAGGGCTATTTTTTGTGTGCTTTGTTAGCTCTCTGATGCAAGTTCCTTAGAAGTCAGATTATTTCTGCTCAACTCCATGAGTGCGCAGCCCCCAGAAGTGTGCATGCCAATGTAAAAGCACTTGTTTTCTGTGATCTAAGGAGACTCCCATATGCCTAGTCCCAGAGATAAGAGGTTTAGGGTGGAGATGACTGTACGAGTTGGGGGCACAGGATGCATGGCATAAACAGGAAGCTGCATTCTTAAAACCCCTTCTCTGCACTGGTCTAGAGGAGGAAACCCCTATAAAACCCATATAAAATGCCACATTCCCCTCCCCACCCCCATGGTCTAGATACACTTGCATATAATTCGTTTCTTCTGTTCCCAGTGCTACGAGGTTTAGGATGCAGTCCTTTTCAGGGTGGAAGCTGTAAAGGTTGGAGTGCTCAATATGTGAGCAATCTCCTTCTAGGAGCAAATAATAGGCCTAGAGTTATCACTGAGACTGAGGAAAGACATTTACCATGTCTATTGGTCAGTGATAAGTATCATGTGGAATTTTGTCTTCCACTGAATATCCTGATTATACATGTGAAAATCTTTAAAGATGTTTCTCTTAGACTGTTTCAGCTGCTTTAACAAATTAACATAGACTGGGAGCTTATAAACCATAAAAATGTATTTCTCGCAGTCTTGGAGGCTCACAGTCCATGATCGAGTCACTGGTAGAATTCGTGTCTGGTGAGGCCCTTTTCCTCATAGATGGAGCTTTGTAGCTGTAAACTCACAAAATGGAAGAGGAAAACAAACTCCTCTGTGTCTGTTTTATAAAGGCAATAATCTCATTCATGAAGACTCCATCCTCACGACCTAATCACCTTCCAAAGGCTCCACTTCCTAATATCACCCTCTTGGGTGTTAGGGTTTCAACACACGAATTTTGGAGGAATACAAACATACAGACCATAGTGACTCTTACCTTTGGATGCTTTTTAGGTACACTTCAAAGTCTCCTCAAATATTTTACTTTTGTGTGAATATTCAAAATTTCTCTGAAAATTCAAGAAAGTAAAATGCAAAGAGTGATCATGGATTTGACAATTATGGCAATGTATTTCTTCTTTATATTCTTTGAAAGATAAAACTTATTGCTTGATAAATCTGTTCATTAATCAACAAATATATTGAATGCCTAGTCTCTTCTTGTTAATAAGCTAATATATGTTTTATACAAAAATGAATTGACCTAGTCCCTTATTGTGCTCAATTTCTGATATGGTGTGGATGATATATAGTGGTTCAATTCCAAAATAGTTCTTGAGTAGTATTCAGAACTAAATACTCTTATATTTCCAATGGTGTTAATGAAGATAATAAAAGTTACAAGATAAATGCTTTCAGGGGAGTCTCCTTGGTAGATAATCTGTGCACATATGTCGATATATAGGAATTCCAATCAGTGGGCAATTCAGTGGTAAAGAGAATCTCAGTAATGGTCATTCAGTCACAAATTCAGTGGTAGAGATAATATTAGCTCCAGAACCTAAGCCATGAACAAATACTTTTAGTTGTATTAATTAGTGAGGGCTGACAGGTTTGCTGACAGATTTTCCACATCTCAGTTGCAGCTTAAATCCCCAAACTCATTAACAGAAAATCTTATAAATATAAAAGAATGTTAGCATTGGCAGAGAAATGTTTGCATATAATTGTATATTTACCTGTCTGGGATGCATTTCCATCAGGAAAGGAGATGCCATTCCTTATAAATCAATGGTTTTATGGTATCCTGCTTACACAATCCCAGGTTTCATAATAATAAACAATAAATAAGTTTTCATTCAGATTGATAAAATTCCTAGACTTCCATCAGCTAAAGAGAAACAAAAAGAAAAGGAGGAACCACAAGAGAAGGAAGAGAAAGGAAAGGAGGAAGAGGGAAAGCAGAAAAAGGAGAAGAGGGAAAGGAGAGAGGAAAAAGAGGCAGTGGAGGAGAGAATAAAACAGAGTAGGAAAAGGAAAGGAGAGGAGAAGAATAAGACAGAAAAGGAGAAAAGAACTTCGATTCACATGTGTATTATCCGCAATACAAAGTTGTCCCAATTTTAAGATTCCCATATATATTTTCTAGTTTACCTTCATATCATCTTCCAGCTTCCCATTGGCTTAGGATATAATGCGAACTGCTTATTTCGGTCTATGTCCTCAATAATCTAGATTCTACAAACTTTCTAACTTCTTCATAAATCACTATGTTCGTAGATTACTAAGTCCCAGCTCCAAATTCATTCAGTTATTTGCTTCTGTGCTCTTTCTCTTCCTTGCCATTCTTGTATAAATTTTCACTTCTGACATTTTCCCCACTGATTATCTTTGAATAGATAATACTTTCTCTGTCATTAGATCTAAGCATGTATGCCACATTCTCTGAGAGGTCCTCAGTGACATTATTATTTTAAGTAGCTCTTTATCTGTGTATCTGCACTATATCTGTATTATTTATCTTACAGGTTGTTATTTTTTTCTTGTTATTTTGCCTTTATTCAGACTCTGTTCATCACTAGACCAAAAATTAGAAGGAAATAATACAGATATTCATTATTGATTAACTAACGCTGTGGATATATGTCTCCTATAATGCAAGTGCTCAAAACATAGCTTATACATGATATAAACAATAGATATATTAATGCTGTAAATGCATTAATAAAAAAATAAATGTCTTCTGACTTTAAACTCCTTATGGATTACAATATTTCTGTTACTTTGATGACTCTTTGAGATTTCCACAATTTCACTTATATGGAATTATTCACTTGCTATCTGATTTTGGCTGCAATTTTATTACAAGATTTGTTTTAATTTTATCAGTCACAATTCTGAGTTTCATTTCTACCATAAAATTTCAGAGTTAGAGTTTGAAAACCTTTATATATTAGTTTTTACTGTGACAACATATTTGCCTGATATAATTAACTGCATAATAACACTTGCTTGCCTTTCTTTTCTAGATAGAAATATTTTTGATCACTCACATCTCAAGAAAAAAATATCAGATAGTGCAATATAGTAGACTTTTACTTCATAACAGCAATTGACTTACAAGTCAGTAAAATGTCCTCATTTTCACAAAAGAGATGCATGAGAAGAAAGTTTCCTGTTCCACTGGACTTTTGAGGCCTAAATGGTGCATGTGTCATTACTTTTTCTATCATGTTCCATCTATAACATCAGGACAATATAAGAAGAGTCACAAGAATGTTCAACAGTCAAATTGAGAAAATGCATGCTTATGTGCTACGCCATGTGACCCTTATCTTTTCTAATACTTATAGCCAAAAGCCTCTTAAGAGAAACAGATAAGAGAAAAGGACAGTAGAAAATATAATTTCCTCATCTTAAACAATATAAAATCCCTCATTACTTAAGCTTAAAGACAGCACACTCATGTTTATTCAGAGCTCTTGTTCAAAATACACATACTCTAATATCCTCAGGGGCTGTTGTTGAGTTATAGATCTGTTTATCCTAATTATAAATGTCTTCAGATAAGAAAGTGTATTTGCCTGTTTTCTTATTTTTTGGTCCATTTACCATAGCTTAAATACCGCTTTCAATCTGTTGACTTTAAAACATTGTATTAGTCTATTCTCATGCTGCTAATAAAGACATGCCCGAGACTGGGTAATTTATAAAGGAAGACTTTTAACTGACTCACAGTTCCACATGGCTGGGGAGGCCTCACAGTCATGGCAGAAAGCAAAGGAGAAGCAAAGGCACAACTTACATGGCCGTAGGCAAGAAAGCTTGTGTAGCAGAACTTCCCTTTATAAAACTATCAGATCTCATGAGACTTATTCACTATCAGGAGAACAGCATGGGAAAGTCCCACCTCCATCATTGAATTACCTCCCACCAGGTCCCTCCCACAACATGTGGGAATTATGGGAGCTAATTCAAGATGAGATTTTGGTGGGGAAAAAGCCAAACCACATCAAAATATAAACAGCAATTTATTTTACTTCCATTGTTTCAAATAGTAATTCTTATATATTTTGTTTTCATGACTGTTATAAATGTTTCTCATGCTTATTTCTAAATTTACGGCAATATTTTAAATGGCCCACTTTCCCAGAAATCTAACCTTGTGATAACAGTTTCATATTTAGCATATGATGTAAGATACAGAGTCTATCAGTCATTAAACAGGAATAGTTTTCATTTCAAACATTTCTTGAATCATTTTGATTAGTGTTCTAAGCATCTCTAGGTGTTAAAGCTCCTATAAAGATACTGTATTCTCATGAGTGTCCTTGTAAACGCCAGCTAGTGAGACTTCAACTTTAATACTCACATAACTTAGATTTCTTTGGGTAAAATAGTCTTAATGGCCATAGGAAATGTTCTTTGTTTATAAAGAGAGTCAAATGTATTTCCGTATAATACATTTAAATTATGAAATTAATAAAAACATCCCCTTTGACTCCTCTCTTTATTATTAAATATTCCTTCTGTCTATGTGTTGTAGAACAAATTGAATTGTTGATGAAGTATGATATGCTAAAATACAAACGATTGAACTTGTTCATTTAATCTTTTGTCTATACTTTAGCATATCAAACTTCATTGACAATTACTAATCTTTTTGTCACAAAAACTGATATATTACTCCTAAGTTAATCTAACTTTGATTAATATGCATGAATCTAAGAAGATATACATAATTCAATTTACAGTAGCCACTTTGAGCAGAAAAGTTGAGTCTCCTTGCTAATAATCACATCTATTTAAAGATGTGCAAAGTTACGAATTTTTAGAATAACTATAAACAACTGTGCCAACTCCAGCTTTAAAACCAGGAACGTCTCCTGTGGTTCCAGACTTATCCCCACTTAAAATATGAAGATTTACCACGAGAGAGGAAAATTGCACTGGAGTTCTTTCACCATCTAAATAATCTTAAATTACCCTCAAAGGCTTATTCTTTTAGCTGTTTCCAAGTTTTAGTGTAGTTTGCCCAGAGTCCTAATTATGCATAAACATAAAAATATTTTCTCTACAGTTCCAGAGCATGTTAAAATCTTCTACCTATAAGTGCAGAATTTTCCATTTCCTCCTTTATGTTGTCAATTTTTGCTTCATGTGAGCCTGTATTATTAGATGCATATACATTTTCTATTGTTAAGCCTTTCTCGTATATTTTTCTTTGTATTGCAATGATGTGTCCTTATTTATCTCTAGTAAAATACTTTGTTTGGAAGTCTTGTTTATCTAGACTTTAAAAGTTATTTCAGTATTATTGTGCCACTTATATGAATGCTTTATCTTTTTCTGTTTCTTTAGATTTATCTGTATCTTTATGCTTAAATTGTGTCTTTTAGTAGGCAGCATATATCCAATTTGTGCTGTAGCATCTATGTTGAAATATATCCTGGGCATTTTAAATGTAATAATGCCTTTTAATTGGAGTATTTATACCACTACTATTTAATAAAAGTATTGATATGGTTGAATTTAAGTCTACTAAGTTTATCACTCATTTGTTTTTCTCTCTTAATTTTGTCTTACAGTTCCATTTTCTCTGCCATCTGATTATTTGAATAATCTTAAATTATATATTGATTTACAGAATATGGTTGCCCTGTGGATTACAATATACATAACAAACTTCATAATCTGTTTACTATGCAGATTGTACCATTTTGATTAAAATATAGAAGGTATGCAACTATAAATATTATTTCCTTTATCCTGTGCTCTTTATATCACTATTATCATGTATGCATACATTATAAAACTCACCTCAAGATTTTATATATGTATGTATCTACACATATATATGTATGTGTGGGGAGTGTATATATGTATATGTTTGAGCAGGGCATTATTAGTCTCTCTGGTATTATTTCTTTGTAGTCTGAAAAACTTCCTCTAGCAGTACTTTTAGAGAAACTCTGCTGCTCATGAATTCTTTTACTTTATTATTATTTGAGGATGTCTTTATTTTTTCTTTATTCCTGAAATGTATTTTCTTAGGGTAGAATTCTGTAAGGACACTAATCTCCTTCTTGGAAGCTCTGCCTCCATGACCTAACCATGTTCAAAACGACCCACCTTTCAATGCTGACACTTTGGGGATTAGAATTTTAGCATATGAATTTTGGGGGGATGCAAACATTCAGCTTATAGTACTCTTCTTCAGATTGAACACATTATATTCATTAATAGAATGATTAATAGATCATTTTTGATCAATCAATTCCAGTGATTCCTTCCTTTTGTCACCTCCTTCTTATAATTGAGCCTAGTTATTATTATTTTTTTAAATTTATTTATTATTATTATACTTTAAGTTGTAGGGTACATGTGCATAACGTGCAGGTTTGTTACATATGTATACTTGTGCCATGTTGCTGTGCTGTACCCATCAACTCGTCATTTACATCAGGTATAACTCCCAATGTAATCCCTCCCCCCTCCCCCCTCCCCCCTCCCCATGACAGGCCCGGTGTGTGATGTTCCCCTTCCTGAGTCCGAGTGATCTCATTGTTCAGTTCCCACCTATGAGTGAGAACATACGGTGTTTGGTTTTCTGTTCTTGTGATAGTTTGCTAAGAATGATGGATTCCAGCTGCATCCAAGTCCCTACAAAGGACTCAAACTCATCCTTTTTTATGGCTGCATAGTATTCCATGGTGTATATGTGCCACATTTTCTTAATCCAATCTGTCACTGATGGACATTTGGGTTGATTCCAAGTCTTTGCTATTGTGAATAGTGCTGCAATAAACATACGTGTGCATGTGTCTTTATAGCAGCATAATTTATAATCCTTTGGGTATATACCCAGTAATGGGATGGCTGGGTCATATGGTACATCTAGTTCTAGATCCTTGAGGAATCGCCATACTGTTTTCCATAATGGTTGAACTAGTTTACAATCCCACCAACAGTGTAAAAGTGTTCCTATTTCTCCACATCCTCTCCAGCACCTGTTGTTTCCTGACTTTTGGAAAACCTAGGTAGTACCATTCAGGACATAGGCATGGACAAAGACTTCATGTCTAAAACACCAAAAGCAACGGCAGCAAAAGCCAAAATTGACAAATGGGATCTCATTAAACTAAAGAGCTTCTGCACAGCAAAAGACACTACCATCAGAGTGAACAGGCAACCTACAGAATGGGAGAAAATTTTTGCAATCTACTCATCTGACAAAGGGCTAATATCCAGAACCTACAAAGAACTCAAACAAATTTACAAGAAAAAACCAAACAACCCCATCAAAAAGTGGGCAAAGGATATGAACAGACATTTCTCAAAAGAAGACATTCATACAGCCAACAGACACATGAAAAAATGCTCATCATCACTGGCCATCAGAGAAATGCAAATCAAAACCACAATGAGAGCCTAGTTATTTTTTAAAAATTTCAGACATTTATATTTTATTTTGACAGTTCAATTGTCTTTATTTTTTATAATTATGATTTCTGTGTTGAGAGCTTCTATTTAGTGAAACATGTTTACAATGACTGCTTTAAAGTTTTTCTCTAATAATTATACAATCTCAACTTTCTCAGGTTCTGAATCTGATTGTCTTTTTTCCTTAAGCATTGCTCAGATACCTCTAGTCCTTTGTTTAGTAATTTTGGATCATATCATGGATATTTTGGAGGTTATATTGGGCAGAATTTTTCCTATACTAATCCTCAGAACAAAGTTGATTCTTTGTTTTGTTTTGTTTATTAGGCATTCAACTAAATTAATTTCAGAGATCAAGTTCTGACTACGATTCTGAGTGTATTTTTAAAAGACTCTGCTATATTTCTTTAAATTTGTCCTATGCATTCACCACTTGAAATAATCTGAGACCTAGGTCATTGCTAAATACCTGCTGCATATGTTCCTGAAGCTCTGTTCATTTTTTCCAAGATGGTTACATTGCTTTTCTTCTGTTCTGTGTCTGAGCGACCCAGGAATGAGCCCAAGCCTTGTGCTGATTGATGCACACAGTCAGGGCATTTACCTTCTCCAACTATTTTTTTTTCCCCAGGATTCCCTCCACAGTCTAGCCCAAAAGGACCCCATTTACTGTTTTCTTTCTTCAGAAAGATGAGGTTTCTGAGTGCTGTGGATTGAATCTTGCCCCCTCCACTAAAAAGTACGTTGAAAATCCTAACCTATTAGTACATATAAATTGAACTTATTTGTAAACAGTTTTTGCAGAAATAACAAAGATCTAGGTTAAGATGAGAACATACTGGAGTAGGGTGGGCCCTTAATCCAATATGACTATTATTATTATAAGAGAAGGAGAAACAACAGAGATAGACAAACCCAGAGATGAGAATGCCATGTGAAGACAGAGACATATAAGGAGAAGATATCCATATGATGATGAAGGCAGATACTGGAGTCATGTATTTACCAAGCCAAGGATTGCTGGCAAGCATCAGAAGCTAGAAGAGGCAAGGAAGAATTCTCTCTTCGGGTTCCAAAGGAAGCATACACTTGCAAACACCTTCATTTTAGACTTCTATTCTCCAGAACTGTGAGACTAATTTTTATTATTTGAAGTCACCCAGTCTGTGGCACTTCGTTATGGTAGTCCTGGGAAACTGATACACTGAGTTTTAGTCTTTTGCCATATTGTTCTGCGAGGCAGCTTTTGGATCATGACCCACCCTCAGAGCAGATCTAAGACTAGAAAAACAAACAAACAAACAAACAAACAAAAACAAACCAACCAACCAAAACTGGTGAAATCACCTTTGCATGAATCAAATTTCTAAGCTTGGAAATTACTCTATAATCTGCCTGCTTCTGTTTATTTTTGGAGTGTGCTTTCATAGTTTATTAGTATGCGATGGGCTTATATCAACATATGGAATAAGAATTCATCTTTAATTTTTAATTTCAGGAATTAAATATATTTTTCTATCCTGTTTATTTTCAAATTTATGACCATATAATAGCTCTTTTGTTATAGACTTTAATGCAAACTTTTGATGCTATTACCTCCCTTATATTTCTTCACCTCATTTTTTAAAATATGGAAAAGTAAAAAGAACAGATATCTATAAAATATCATCAAAAATAAATCACTCTCCTAGTTAGGTTTTAATCTTAATTAGCCTTTTGACATCCAAACCATAAGCAACATATGACTTGATTAACCAGTACCTCTGCTAGCCAACATCAAGGATCTCATAAAACATTTTTATCAGATACTCTTTCTATTTCAACATGCTACATATCTGTGGGTTCATTTTGCACTGCAAATAATTCTATTGAACACACAAAAAGGAAATAATGGTAATTGGTACAACTTGCATTTAGCCCAGCATTTCTAAACTTCTGGCACAATGTATTTTAATATTCAATGAAAATGTAATAAGGATTTTTTTATCTGTAGTCAAGTAAATTTGGAATATGTGGTGTTATAGAATCATATACATTATAATTTTCTAAGTTTTGGACATTCTCTGAGCCTTTATTATGTTAATATGAATAATATGTATGCAAGAAAATTACATACCAGACTGACTTTTACAAACTGTTTTTTACAAAGGACATTTTGTATGAGATTATCTGTCAACATTTTGAGTAAAATTAGTGTCCCTTAAAATTTATTTCAGAAATACGCTTATAGCTAATCCAGGTTAACTGCTAGGGATACCTGTTTTATTTTATTTTATTTTAGTACTCCTTTAAATTTTGTTTTCCTTAGTGTTCATAAACATTTGAGAATAAATATTTGGAGCCTGCCAATATAGCTTTGAACTTAAGGTCACGAATTATGTAATTTGCAAACTACTTTCTTTTTTTTTTTCCTTTTTTTTTTAACTGTGAAGAATTTGGCAAGAGTTCTTCATATGGCACCTTTGCTGTTCATAATTGCGAAGTTATGAAAAATGTTTCCTCTAGTTCAGTTTTGAGTCCCTCATGCCTGCCAGTTTCTTAATGTCATTTATATGGACTGGAAGAGTTTATTTCTTTTGGAACAACTCTGAAGTCTCATGACCTCTCCAAATAGATTTGGCTTTATTTCCTTCTCATTTAGGTTTGAGTTACACTGTCTACATGAGAGAAACTTTTTTTGTTATGCCACTTTTTGTAACTAATGCACTTTTTCTTTCTTTCTTTCTTTTTTTTTTTTTTTTTTAGAATCTTATTGCTCAAGCTACTGTCCTCACCCTTATACTTCTTATAGATGTCATTTTCAAGGGTTTATATCATTTATTTGAATTAACCTTTTTATACATAATCTTTTCATCAGAGATAATCAATTTCTTCCATGCACAGGCATAATGATTCCATTAGGTTCCAACTCACTGAGATAATTTGTCTTTGCTTTGTCTGAACTGTGCTTTCAGAGGTTATCATGGCTTTTGAATGCCTCTTTTAAAATCTCTAATCAAGAAAATACATTTATATTTATTTACTATTTAGAACTTAAATATTGTACAAGTTACATTCCTAAAAACTAAGGTATCGTTCTAAATGTTTGGTGCATTTATAGCCTAAATCAAAATATTTTGAGCAATTATTAAACATTCAGATGTCTCAACTGAGCTTATGCCTACTAAATCAAATTCTACAGGGGAGAGAATCTAATGTATAAATTGTTAACAAACACTTAGGAGCTAACTATTTGGAAACATTGGTCAAAATTACTTAACATTTGTTTTCTCTTATGACCTATAATATTAAATTGTGTGGCTTTCACGATTTGACTTATTTCTTTTGAAAAATTATGCACATATTCCAGTCTTAGTCCTATGTAATGGTGTCTGTGATATTACTCTAAAATAATGTTCACCTTCTTTTATTAAAGGGTTACTTTCCTGTGCTAATTAACCATGTATTTTGAGCTTATATAATCCCCTTCATTGCAGGGATCCCAAAAGCTTTTATAAAACACCCTTATAAACCTTATATTGTACCAAAAGTTTAACTGTTTATGTATGGATTGTCTTCCATGCCATCCTAATCTATTAGGTTCAAAATTCTTTCAGAATAGAAGTAGGTCTTCAGAAACTCATTTTAGAATGCCTGCAGCAACTGGCAGAATATTTTGTACTTTGAAGGGGCTCAATATGTTTGATGAATTGAGTTGAATTGGGCTTCTTACTTGATAATTTCTTCTCATTATTAACAGGAGCTTGTTTCACTAGTGTTTTAATGTCTCATTTGCATTCATTCGTCTTATTGACTCTTTATTGACTTTTCTGCTATTTTGTATTTGGAAATTTTTTTCCTGACTCTTAAGATGCATGGCCACCTTTGCCAAGAACTACTCTATCATTTTCTTATCACCAACCATCTGCCAGTATGACATGTTATGCAGTTTATTATTTTATTACCTGTTACTCAGAATAGTGTGTCAAAAAATATTATTAGTAGTGGTACTGGAACAAAAACTTTTCTGTGTTAATATCGGTGGGAAAAACACTGTACTGAATAAAGTTAAACTGAATCTTTTACTAGAGAAATCCCTAGGTCCTTCAATATAGTAATCAATAAATAATCATAATGTTTAGCCTTTAAAATTTATTTAACCACAATAAATGAAATAAAGTAAAATTAAAAAGCAATCTTTTCCCACTACATATGTCCCCTAGAATTGTACTGCTTGAATTATGTATCATTTAGTATTAGTAAATTAATACTTTTTTTGTGGAGAATATATTAGAAAAACAAATAAATTTAAAAAAATAGTTTCCTTAAAATATCTGCTGGGAAATCACAGGTTATTGATGTAAAATGAAATTTAAAAAGCAGCAAAGAATAGACTTAAAAATTTGGTAGGGAATCTAGGGATACTACCTAAATATCATAATTTCTGCAAAATTTATATAGCAGATATCTATGCTTTTTTATGGATAATTATTTCATGTCTTCTACCCCCAAATTTTTCAGTGACAATGACAATTTAACATAAATCCATTTCTTGCCAATTCTCCGCATGATCAACAAGTTTTACTTGTCAATCACAGGTGATTTCATATCATAAGATAAACAATGATAACTAATTGTATTCACCAGGACCAAAACTAGCATTGATTGTTCTATTTTTCTCATCTTCAAGACTAGATATTATAGGGATATTAACTGAAATTTTTATATGCCAAATTGTCTTACACAATACTAAATAAGTATTGTACGCTCAATGAATGCTTGCTTGATTCTTATTCAAACACAGAGTCAACAATGCACACATCTGCCCTAGATTTAATTTTCATATTTCTAAAGTTTACAACCTTCGTAGTTAACCATATAAACAATATTGTAATCACATTTATGAAAAAACATTATTAGAAATTGAGGAAGCATTTAACTTTAGTCAATAGTCATTATACCATCACTTACCTTAAATTATTCTTGGAACAATATTCTGTGGTCTTCCTAAGACTTAAAAATTTTCTAATGCTATATAACATTGGTGCAGTTCTCAGCAAATTTTATATCCAAAGAAATGCTGTTCTGAGCTCTCTTTATTATTCTATTAAGACTTTGAATAAAGGGTAGATTTTTTTATTATAATTGTTGCCCTATATTTTATTTATAGATAAAAAGGATGTATTGTAACCTGTCAACTAAGTTTTAGAAAGTACAGTTCATAACACTATTTTCAATTCTGATTTTCTATAAACTTTCTTTTATATAATCCTATAGCTATGTTATAGAAACCAAATAACATTAACTCAATTTAATATACTTTAAAATCTGGCAAAACCTGAAATCTACTTTTACTCAATTCTCCTGCAGCATATTTTATTATGAAGATGAATAATATGTAAAAATTGAAATGAAATCCATCTCTTTAGTAGATGAAATTAAGTTGGTCTTTGAAACTAATGCAACTTTTTTCTTCTAAATCCATACTTAAAATATGATAGCAATTTTTACACTTAATTGTATTATTTATGAATTTTTATTCTCTTCCTTAGATATTTACAGTTTTCATGTTGGTCTGGAAAATTGAATGTGATGTTTTGTTCAGTGAATTGGTTAGAATATTTCTCTCAATAGAAAGAGACAGATAGATAGATAGATAGATAGATAGATAGATAGATAGATAATCAATTACATAATTGTAAATGCAAATTATTTTTAAGTTACCAAAATTCCTTAGTCAGATAGTAAAAATAATGTATGCATGTAGGTATAGTTTCTTCAGTTTGCCTACTGCTGTCTTCTGATAATTTTGTCTTCATTCTGAACACATCTTTACTTCTCTTTACTCATTCTAACTCTCCAATTATCTTTGAAGTTGTGTCATTTAGTAATAGGGCTAGGCACACAACAAAAATTATCATATTTGTTTAGTAGCTGTCATTAATGGGGCATAGATTATTTAGAGAGCTTGCATAAACAAGAGAGCTAATAACAAACAAACTTACAGGGAGTAAGTATTATAATTTCTCCACTGGAAAATGTGGGAGCTAAATAATTAAACACAAGAAAAATAAGCATCTTTATAAAGCATGAAGGAAACATACATTCTGCCTCTTTGAAGAGTGAGGGAAGAATTTGTTTTTTTTCTTTTTGTTTGTTCAACATTAGGAAGAAAATCTTCTCTGTGGGTTAGGCCCAGAATACCAATTTCATACATTCATTTGAAAAACTATGAACTATATGGTAGCCATGGCCTTGAAAATGCCAAGGATGTAAAAATATGTGTGGATATAGATTTGTCTAAAGGGAAACTTAATATGATTGTTTTGACATTATGCTCATGAATGACAAAGAATTAAATTACAAGGTCAACAAAGCGCACTAAGCCCAAGATTTTAGTCAAGTTCCTGTTAAGATGAAATAATTTTTTTTTTTTTTAATATATAAACAGAATCTGAGTCTGAGTTTTTGGTCTGTTAAAATGGGAGGGTAAGCTTTCACACACAGTGTGGTTTGTCAAGCTTGATAGAGGCATATAATGTAGCAAAATGAAACATAATGGAAAGATAATTTTAGACTTGAGAAAATGGTAAGGTAAAGTCAAGGTAATGAAAGTGACAGAAAAGATTCATTGATAGATTTTTCTATAGGCTTCTTTATTCTTAAAGAGCTTAACATCCTATAATATTTTAAGCATGTTTAAATTCAAGTTCTTAAAAATTATGAATTTCTTAAGAGCGGGCAATAAAATGTCTAATATCTATTATAAATATTTGCCACTTTAATACATCTCATAAATACCCAATAAATAAACATTTACTAATAACAGAACATAGGGATGATATAAAATTTTACTTTTTTATTTCTCTACTCTTTTATATATTCGATAAAATTAGCGATGGTTATGCTGGCGAAATAGCTATTAACATTTAGGAAAAGTCATAAAGAATAAGTCTAAAATATTTACTAACAATGGCAGATTCTAGAAGAAAGGAGTCATTAAGAGTCTACTGTACCCATGCTAGGGCAGGCACAGGAGTTACAAATGCAGCAATCTGGTTCCTAGATCAAGGCATTTGGCTGATTTGCATGAGGCTATAAATTGGAAAGTAATTGAGAGAGAGAAGGAATGTGACATCAAAGGTAAAGTCTTTAACCAAAATATTGATTTGGGTAAAAGCTGGAAATGCAAAACGTGAAGGTGAGATGATTAGCATTATGCACCTGGGTATTCCATTACTCTTGATCCTCTAAGGGAGAAAAATCACAATAAGCAAAGCAGCGAAAATGCAAGCACTGAGAGGAAGGAGAAGCAGCCAGAGGTATGAATTATCCTTCCACTGAAATGGGTAACTAGCCACTGAGTAATTGAGGATTGACTTCAGGTTGAATGTTAAATTTCCTCTGTGTGCATGAGCTCTAGAGCCCTTAGGGAAAGATTTGATTTACATAGATTAGATCAATAAATACAAGATAAACATAAGAAATAAATAATAACCCATCTTCAGATAGGAATCATGCTCTTAAGATTTGCTTAGCTGAATTCTTGAGAGATCAGCAGGCCTACTCCTCTGGCTTTAAAAATCAAGTATCTAAGCTACTGCCTTCCATAACACAAGGGGAAAATTAGCACACAGTGCAAGCAATAAACTTATGTACTTAGAAACTATTCTTCAAGCTTGTTCAAAATACAGCTTGGGAACAAAGACAAACTAACAGCAGTAGAGCTATAAGTATATAGATCTTATTTTTTTAAATCAATTTTACATGCAATATTTTGAGTGCCCCCCGCCCCCGTTGAAATACTATGGAATTTTACTTGTTTTTTTTTTCTGTAGAAAGTTTAAAATTGTGTGATAGTAATCTGTTCATTCTATAGATGTTTATTTAAGCATTTTATTAATATACTCTATAAAATATAAAAATTGCTGTTGTTATTTTATTTCAAAATTATTTTGAATGTTTTACAATTTTTATTTTCAATTATTTAATAACATTTATCATAGGAGAAGATGAAGTTATTTCAACAGGTTTTCATATTAAGAAGTCCATTGCAGAATAAAAATTAAAACTAAATTACAGGCTGTTACATAAATTATATACATCTCCTTTCAGCACCATTTTTCTTACCTTTTATAATCAGTCATTTAGCTACATCTGAAGGATCCACAGATATTTTGCTGGGCTGATGGTGGATCAGAGTATGTGAGAGGTAAGAGTTTGGATGATGTATAAAAGAAGTTGGTTTGAAAACTATCCAGTCATTAAAAGATTAATAACTAGAATATATAAGGAACTCAAATAACTCAATAGCAAAAAAACACAAATAATCCCATATTAAAATGGACAAATTATCTAAATAAAAATTTCTGAAAATAAGTCATACAAATGTCCAACAGCTGTATGAAAAAATGTTCAAATTCACTTGCAATTATGAAAATGTAAATTAAAACCACAATGAAATATCATTTTACCCCAGTTAGAATTACCATTATAAAAACAAAACAAAACAAAAAATAACAGATGTTAGCAAGGATATGAAGAAAAGGGAAGGCTAATACACTGTTGGTGGAAATTTAGTACAGCCAGTATGAAAAGCAATATGGAGGTTCCTCAAAACACTAAAATTAGAACTACCATATGATTTGGCAATCTCACTGCTGGATATATATCAAAAGGAATGAAAATCTTTACTTCTATGTTTATTGCAGCATGCTAACAATAGCATAAAATGGAATCGACCTCAGCATCCACTAATGAATGAATGAAGTTTAAAATTTGGCATATATGTGTGATGAAATAGTACTCAACATAAAAAAAGAAAATCCTGGCATGTGCAACAACATAGGTGGAATTTATAGAAATTACATTAATGAAATAATTCAGGCACAGAAATACAAATGTCGCATGTTCTCACTCATATGTGAAAGCTAAAAAAGTTGATATCATAGAGATAGAGAGTAAAATAATAGTTTCCGGAGGCTGGAAAGTGAAGCAGGGAGGAAGCGATGGAAAGAAGTTGGTTAATTCGTACGAATATACAGTTAGAGGGAAGGAATAAGTACTTGTGTTCAACAGCACAGTAGGATGCCTATAGTGAACAAAAATTCACTTCATATTTCCAAATAGCTTGAAGACTTGTAATGTTCCCAACTCAAAGAAATGATAAATATTTGAAGTGATAGATATCCCAATTACCCTTATTTGATCATTACACATTGTATACTTGTATGAAAATATCACAGGTACCCCATAAATATGTACCACTATTATGTATTCATAATAATTAAAAATTAAAAGGCACAATAAATGACAACATTAGATCAGCAATTTAAGGTTACTCTGGCTATCATCCACAGAGTAGATTAAGTGCAAACAAGCCTAGAGGCAGAGATATCAGTTAGGAATCTGTCATCGTAGTCTAAGTAAAGTGAGTATGATTACCTGTGTGTAGCTAATACCATTGGGAATGGTAGGCAAGTAAACAATATTTGAAAAAATGTTTCGAAAGTAGGTTAGCTGTGGAAGATGGGAGAGAAAAGAAAACAGTCAAAGACCGATGCTTTGGAATCAGACTTTTACAACCAGGAGGATAAATTCGGGGACACTTACTAGAAAAGAAGAGCATAATTATCTGGGAGGCATAAATTGACGAATTAACTAGACATATTCCTTTCTAACTGATTAGGGGACTATTAACTAACTAGACATAGATATAGGAAAGAGGTCAAGGCCAGAGGTAAAGATTTTGCAGTGACTCGGATGAGAGCACCCTAGATGACTGTTTAGAAAGTAAAGACAAGTGATAGAGAAGCATGACAAGAACAATAATATAATGGTAAAGTGGGGGAATAAAAAACCCTACAAAGAAATCTAAGAATGAGGAGACATAGCTTTCATTTAAAAACAAAAGAAAGAGAAACTTTCTCATAGAGTATAATCTATCAATGAACAATTGGCTGATACTAGTTCATTAGATTCTGGTTTAGACTATTATAAAAATAGGGACAAATGAGTGCTTGTATCTATTAAGCAATCACTGTGTGTCAGGTACTGAGCTCAGCTTTTTAAATGCATCATTTTAATTACCTCCCTAAAGAATATAAAGAATTATTATTTCAATTATATAGATAAGAAGACTTATAATCATAAACAATGCATAAATGATTCATAGTAACATAGAAAAGAAAAATATATCCAGATGTGTCCGATTCTAAATTCTGTACTTTTTAAATTGCATTGCTAGAGTGTTTTCAAGTATGGGTCTTAAACAACTTGTAATTGCTTAAGGTTCTGTGAAAGAAAGAAAGAGGAAGGAAGGAAGGAAGGAAGGGAGGGAGGGAAGGAGGGAGGGAGGGAGAGAGAGAGAGAAAGAAAGAGAAAGGAAGGAAGGGAGAAAGAAAGGGAAAGAAAGGGAAAGAAAGAAAGAAAGAAAGAAAGAAAGAAAGAAAGAAAGAAAGAAAGAAAGAAAGAAAGAAAGAAAGAAAGAAAGAAAGAAAAGAGGGAGGGTTGCCATATTTTCCATTATAAAACAGTAATTAAGACTTTTAAGTCACCCTCTTTGTTAAAAGAATTGAGATTTCCCAAAAGTATTTTAACAAAGAAAAGATGACTTTTGTCACTAAAAGATGGAAGACCAATTTGAAGAAAAGATATTATAAGGTTAAAACATAGTCAAAAGAGATGTAAGTTATAACACTACCAGGAGAATCTTCCTAAATAATTTTTTAAAGTTACACATGAATACTCTGTTAATTTAATTTATTTTATTTTATCTTACGCCCTGAGAAAAGCTGAAGTATAATTGTAGTGAAAATATTCAATCACAAATAATTTGTCTCTGTTGTTTTCTTGATGGTGTCACTGAAAAATCAAAGATAAAAATTGATGACACAGGCTGCTGAAATCAAACATGAAGAAATACTTTCAGAACTGGCTTCAACTATTTTTAAAAGAAGAAATCATGCTAGGCATGGTGACTTATGTCTAGCTCTCTCTCTCCCTCCCTCCCTCCTTCCCTCCCTCCCTCCCTCCCTTCCTTCCTTCCTTCCTTCCTCTTTCTTTCTTTCACAGAACCTTAAGCAATTACAAGTTGTTTAAGACCCATACTTGAAAACACTCTAGCAATGCAATTTAAAAAGTACAGACATAAGTCACCATGGGAGGCTGAGGCAGGAGGATTGCTCGAGCTCAGTAGTTCAAGATCAGCCAGGGCAACATGGTGAGACCCCACCTCTACAAAAAGTAACAAAAACAAAATTAGCCAGATGTGCTGGCAAGTACCTGTAGTCCCAGCTCTTCAGGAGGCTGGGGCAAAAGGATCCTTTGATCCCAGAAGTTTGAGGCTGTAGTGAGCCAAGATAATGCCACTGCACTCCATCCTGGGCAACAGAATGAGACTGTCTCAAATGAGAGAGTGCACGCGCGCGCGAGAGAGATTAGGAATCTATTTACCACTTTATTCCAAGAAGAAACTTTTACAGCTCCAGATTTTGTATGTCATAGTCCCATCAGTTTGGCATTGACAAATAATTGCTTAATCATTGAAAAGAGTCCTGAGTGAGGAGTCTTTCAATAGTTTGGGAGTCAATTTTATATTGGAATATCCAAGCAGATCTAACAGGGTGCTCCAACATTACTATCTTCTTCAACAGCATGTAATTTTAAGTAAATATTTAGATATTATGTCAAAGGCATAAAACTGATAATTTGTGAAGCCTGATATTTGGTTTATTAACACTGAAATATTACCCATCCCTTTGGCATAAAGCAATCAAACACAGGTCTGATCTAGAATGTACTGGATAAATAATTGTAGTTAGAGATATCAGACATCCTGCTAATCAGACAGAGTGAGGATAAGAATTATCAAGTATTTAGATTGACAAGGATACTTACGGTCAGAATTACAGACATACTTCATTTTATTGTGATTCACTTTATTGCTTTGCAGATATTGTGTTTTTTTTACAAATTGAAGGTTTGTGGCAACACTGTGACAAGCAAGCCTTCTGGCATCATTTTTCAAACAGCCTGTGCCCACTTTGTGTCGCTGTGTCAGCATTTTTTAGCAATAAAGTATTTGCTAATTAAGGTATGCACATGTTTTAGACATAATGCTATTTCACACTTAACAGACTACAGTGTAGTGTAACATACCTTTATATGCACTAGGAAACCAAAAAAAAAAAAAAAAGTGTATGACTTGATTGCAATATCTGCTTTATTGAAATGCTTGCTTTACTGCAGTGACCTGGAACTGAAACCACAAAATCTCCTAGGTAAGTGTTTAATCACATACAAAACAGAACACATCCCCATCATATAAGCAATTCTTCATAGATGGTTTTAAAATAAAGTCCAAAGCAAGTCATTCAAGGTATAAATATAAAAGTATAGATGTTATTATACCACAAATAGTAGTACTAATGCGTCCGGAATTGGTGGGTTCTTGGTCTCGCTGACTTCGAGAATGAAGCTGCGGTCCTTCGCGGTGAGTGTTACAGTTCTTAAATATGGTATATCCGGAGTTTGTTGCTTCTGATGTTCAGATGCATCCGGAGTTTCTTCCTTCTAGTGGGTTCGTGGTCTCGCTGACCTCAGGAGTCAAGCTGCAGACTTTGGTGTTGAGCATTACAGCTCTTTTCTTTTCTTTTCTTTTTTTTTTTTTTTTTTGATTCTGAGTCTCGCTCTGTAGCCCAGGCTGGAATACAGTGGTATGATCTCGACTCATTGCAAGCTCCGCCTCCCAGGTTCATGCCATTCTCCTGCCTCAGCCTCCCGAGTAGCTGGAACTACAGGCGCCTGCCACTGCGCCCAGCTGATTTTTTGTATTTTTAGTAGAGACGAGGCTTCACCGTGGTCTCGATTTTCTGACCTCGTGATCCGCCCGCCTCTGCCTCTCAAAGTACAGGGATTACAGGCGTGAGCCACCATGCCTGGCCGAGTGTTACAGCTCTTAAAGGTAGTGTGGACCCAAAGAGTGAGCAGCAGCAAGATTTACCGCAAACAGCAAAAAAATAAAGCTTCCACAGTGAAAAGGGACCCAAGCGGGTTGTCCCTGCTGGCTGGGCTGGCCTGCTTTTAGTCCCTTATTTGGCCCCGCCCACATCCTGCTGATTGGTCCCTTTTACAGAGCGCTGATTGGTGTGTTTGCAAACCTTTTAGTTAGACACAGAGTGCTGATTGGTGCATTTACAGTCCTTTAGCTAGACAGAAAAGTTCTCCCAGTCCCCACCCCACCCAGAAACCCAGCTGGCTTGACCTCTCACTAACATACAAAACACTAGAATTGTGACACGATTCTTATTTAACAAAATACCCATGCCCTTGGATTCTGAGAAGCACTACTGTATTTTCACTAATAATTAGAGATTTCAGAGGGTCTCAGCTACAATACCCCTTATCATACTCTGTGTGTGTGTGTGTGTGTGTGTGTGTGTGTGTGTGTGT
The DNA here is from genome assembly GCF_049350105.2 of Macaca mulatta. Lineage (NCBI taxonomy): Eukaryota > Metazoa > Chordata > Mammalia > Primates > Cercopithecidae > Macaca > Macaca mulatta. Next base: position 179,724,408 of record NC_133407.1, on the reverse strand, counting down.
GTGTATTTATGATACAGAGGGACTAGGAAAAATTTCTGAAAGAATTAGAAGTATATGGTTACATAAAACTTAAGAATTTTCAGATAGGTAGCTAGAATATTCTTTTTATATGCCAAAATATGGACATCTAGAATATATGATGTTCCTAAAAGGAAACAGGCCAGAAAGAAAGCTAAGGTGTGGGAAGAATGGGATCTATCCAAGAAGCAGAGATAAATAACATCAACCGTTAATCATATGACTCATATCATCATAAAATATAAATGGATGCTATAATGGTTAGTTGTCTGTTCTTTGACATTAGAAAGGCATAGCCAAGAAAGAGAGACCTGAGAAAGTAATTATAAATCAGGGATAAAGTTCTGATTTGTTTTTTTAAGAAAGAAAGCATATAATTAATTGGTCATTTCTCTCCATAAATACAGTGAAGTATGCCACCTTAGCTCGCATTTTTTATGGAATAATCTGGAAAAGAAATCCACAATGAGCCGTCAATTTGTAGATAGTAATAGTCAAAATTCAAAGACATAAACTGTAAGAAAAAAATGTAGCTCTGAGAATGAGCAGAATAAGCAAAGCTTCAAGATAAATTTGGATACTGGAAAATTATCTAAGGTAATATAGGAATGTGGTATAATCCATTACATGAGAGTAACTTTTACCAAGAGCTTCAAAATAGGTGGAAAATGTAGGTATAGAAATATTTTCAATATTTCAGAAAACTTAGTGGAAAGCAAAATATAATCTTCAACAAAACTACACATTCAAAACCATGGTATTTTTCTTATTCATTTTTGACATGAAGTGATGGAATCATGTATAATAAAGTGGCAGCATGTTTATTTGATAGGAATTGAAGTTCTGGAATATATAAGATAAGCCTTATATATTTATGTATCAGTACTACATGCTAATAGTATTAATATGTACCACTACAAATACAAGACAGATTTTCTTAGACTTTAATTACATGTTCTTGATATTGGTGACTAAGCATGAGTTATATCCATATAAGATTGAATTCATAAAATTTAGAAATGAAATAATTTTGTAGTAAATAATGCCTTTTAAATATCTTTTGGGTAATTTTTTGGTGTTAAAATTGTTCTATTATACATAAATGTTTTGAATTCCTGGTCTAAATAATTATATGTAGAATTTATTGGATTTATTTTTAAAGATGTGTTTTGGGATTGAAAGTACAGCTATATGAGGGAAACCACTGGAAATGAAATTTAAAATACATTGAATGCAGTATTATGGAATGGAGAATACATGAGGACACTGTATTTCAAGGTAAACAACTCTTCTGTTATCTATGTCTTAAATCTCAACTCTCTGCCACATCCTCACTTATAGGTTATTTATTTTTTTTATTGCACAATTGGTTTATTTCTGATTGTCTTTATTTCTTTTTTCTCTCTCTCCTTCCTTTCATTCCTTCCCTCCATCGGCCTCTCTCTCTCTCTCTCTCTCTCTTTCTCTTTTCCCTTCTATTTTTCTTTTTTGAGATACACTCTGTTGCCCTTACTGGAGTGCCAGTGGCATGGTCTTGGCTCACTGCAGCCTCCACCTCCCATGCCCATCTAATATTTGTATTTTTAGTAGAGTTGGCATTTCACCATGCTGCCCAGGCTCGTCTAGAACTCTGGAACTCAAGCAATCTGCCTGCCTCGGCCTCCCAAAATGCTGGGATTACAGGCAGGAGCCATCGTGCCCAACCTCATCTGAAATTTTTGATAATGCCCTTCACTACCCACATCCTCTATCAACTCTATGAGCTGATGATTTCACCTTATATTTTACTGAAAAAAATAAAATAAAAAGGAATTGAAGAAAGTTCTTATCTTCTCAGAATCAAATCTGTTAACCTACATCTCTACCCAACATTTTTTAATTTTGCTCCTTGCCCCTACTCCGAGTTTTGATTTACTTGACTTCTGGATTTCACCTTCTCTAGAACACTGAATTGCATTGCAATTGCACGATTACAGTCATGCTACGGCAATAGCATTGTTTCCATTCTATTAATATATCATCATATTTCTTATATAGTCACTTTAATAAGCATACAATATATTGTAATTTTCATCTTGCCTATTTTTAAGCAAACTAACTAGCTAAAAAGATCTCCCTCAACCACATTTTCTCCTCAACTTACTTTTGTAATTCTTTTATAATCTTACCATAAAACAGCCAAAAAAGAAAACAAGTTTTGTACAGTTAATGTTGTGGCTTTCTTGACTTATATTCTCTCTTTGTCCCCACTTCATCTTCAATCTATGAAACTGCTCTGGTCCAATCATCAATGACACTCATATTTTACTACACAAAATTCACTTTTCTGTTTCTATCTAATCCTACCTATATGCGGTATTTGACATAGTTGAGTCCTCCATAATTTTATTCCTACCTCATAGTTCTCTTTCTCTTCCTCCATTATTTTACCTTTTGGCGTATGACTGAATTTTAAATGATGACATGTCTCAAGACTCTGTCTTAGAATTCCTTTTTTTTTTTTTTTGGAGAAGGAGTCACACTCACTCTGTTTCCCAGACTGAATGGAGGGCAGTGGCGCCATCTCTGCTCACTGCAAGCTCCACCTCCTGGGTTCATGCCATTCTCCTGCCTCAGCCTCCCAAGTAGCTGGGAATACAGGTGCCCGCCACCAAGCCCAGTTAATTTTTTGTATTTTTAGTAAAGATGGGGTTTCACCGTGTTAGCCAGGATGGTCTCGATCTCCTGACCTCATGGTCCGCCCACCTCTACCTCCCACAGTGCTGGGATTACAGGCATGAGCCACCAGGCCAGGCCCTGGAGTTTCTTTTTATCTCTGTATCACATATTCAAAAACAGAAAGAGGGCCAGTGAGTTAGTATAACACAATAATAAAAGTTTGAAATGATGCCTTTGTAATTTTTTTTATCTACACAGAAGTTAAAATGATTTATTACTCAAAATACTCAAATGTATTTACAGTTAACCTGACCTAAAATATAAACTCCTTATGAACTCTTTATAAGGTTTATAAATCCCTGCCTATGTGATCATGCCATATCTGTCTCTTAAACTTCACATGAAGGTATTTGTGTTTTGTTTTTGTGTGGTATGGATATTCCTCAGATTTTCAAGAGATTGGGTTCTTGTCAACATTCAAATCTTAGCTCAGTCTTTCTTTAGGAGCAACTATAATAGACTGCTCAGTCAAGATATCCAACAGTCTACTCATCATTTTTGCTCTTTACTAGAGGCTTCTCAACTTGCAACGGGGTTATGTGTCAACCAATCATAAGTTGACCATATCAAAACATCCTATGTCAAAAATGCATTTAATTCAAGTAACCTACAAACATCATACCTTAGTCTAGACTATCTCAAATATATTCAGAACAGTTATATTAGCCTACAGTTGGGCAAAATTATCTAACACAAAGTATTGAGTATCTCATGTAATTTATTGAATGCTATACATTGTAGATTTTCAGTTGTTTACCTTCACAATTGTGTGGCTGACTGGGAGTTGCAGCCCACTGCCACTGCCCAGTATTGCAATAGAGTATCACATATCACTAGACCAGGAGAAGATCAAAATTCAAAATTCAAAGCACTGTTTGTACTGAATGCATATCCTTTTAGCAACATTTAAAGTAAAAAACAAACAAACAAGAAAAAAACGTAAGTTGGGGACCATCTGTATAAGTCAACTCTTCTCCTTTTTATACAGCTATCTCTATCAAAGTGATCTTGATTAATTACTTGTCTACTTTTGCCTTCTTCAAGAATTTAGGCTTATCTGTCTGTCTTACCAATGCTTAGGACAATGTCTGGTAACATACCAGGCACATAGCAAATAATTTATATATATATTTGTTGAATAAATGATAATAGCTTCAAAATTATAAAATACTTAAACCTGTTGAAAATAATATTAAATGTTAATAAAATGAGTAAATTTTTAGTCTAAGAATATAAAGGCTAATATTCAATATATACTTTAAACAGTTAAGGGCATGATTATCATGAATACTCTCTTCTTCACTATTAATTGAAATAGTAATAATTCGAGAGATTTCTTCTATAAATTATACTTAAATTTCATTTACCTAAAGGTAAATTTAAGGTGTGGCATTGAGAACTACATACACATTGCATTGCAGGTTAGGAAACTGACTTGTGACACAAAGATACTTTACACATAGTTGAGACAAAAATTAGAATGGTAAACATATTGAAAAGGGGCTTGAAAGCAAACTTTATATAAAATAGTCAAACATGGCTGGGTACAGTGGCTCATGCCTGTAACCCCACCACTTTGGGAGGCTGAGGCAGGCGTATCACCCGAGGTTGGGAGTTTGAGACCAACCTGACCAACATGGTGAAACCCCCTCTCTACTAAAAACGCAAAAGTTAGCTGAGCGTGGTGGCGGGTGCCTGTAATTCCAGCTACTGGGGAGGCTGAGGCATAAGAATCTCTGGAACCCAGGAGGCAGAGGTTGCAGTGAGCCGAGATGAAGCCACTGCACCCCAGCCTGGGTGACAGAGTGAGACTGAGACTCCCTCTCCAAAAACAAAACAAAACAAAAAAAAAATGTCAATCATTGGAGAGAGGTTTTGAGCTCTAGGCCAACATAATAAAAATACCGAGAAATACACAGCAAGCCTAAGTTGAGGAATGAATTGGAAGGAAATACGAACAGAGTTGCTGCATAGTAAGTATATAAAAGAGTGTTTGCCCAATAATCCTGAAGAACTTAACTGAGATTGGACAGTTATGTAAGATATGGAGAAAGGAGGCAAAGATTGAAAATGGGTGTAACATTTTCAGACTTACTGAAAATTACATGTGGATGAGAATGGACACAAGAAGAGTAAGTGATTTTTGAATTCTGAGTTTAGACAACCAGAGAAGAATCATACCAGTAACAAAAAAAGGAAAGGTAAGAAGGGCAATATCTAGATCAGAACTTCTTATGGGAAATATGGCAGATTCAATTTTAAATGTCAATGTTAAGGTTTAACAGTATGTTAAAACCAAACTAACATCCTGTCTGAGACAAAATATAAACAGAAACCAGTAATGATGTATACAAAGGAAGATAAAACCTGTCTTCCTGTCCATAACCTCCAGGCAAATCAAACTGTCTGGCTGTCCATTACCATTATCTTCCTTTTAAACCACATCTTTATTTCATTACAGGACATCAGATATGTGCTAAGTACTCTTCGGCACTCTTAAAATGTATTTAACTTACTAAAATCACCATTTTGCTAGTAATTTTATTACAGTGAGCTAGAGTACGGTAATGAGGTAGTTGCTGTGCCCAGTCATTGCCTCCTTTGTCATCACAGGCAAAGTTGTAGGCTTCAGGACTGTTCCATTCCAAACAGCTTGGCTTTCCTTTAAAACATCATTTTATTTTTATCAGAATTCAGTAATCACTGTTCTTCTCCCTTACTTCTTGCTGCCAAATTCTGAAGCATCCCCTAAATCAGTGCATTTCTTGGGTATTGATTTAAAAAAATCACCATTTAACAAAAGGAAGATGATTTTGTCTAGATATTTCTGTTTTAAGTGTTTAGATTTTGACTCATACATTTAGGATTTCGAATGTTTTAATCTTTGAGATTTTGATTCATTCAGATGCTCACACATACACTCATATAGAGCATAACACAGATAAATATTTTATCATAGAGCTACAAAGTGACTTTAGAAAGGAACAAAAAAATCTAAAGCAATGGAACAGTATATGGTATACATGAAACAGTAAACAGTCAGCCTCCCATATTTGCAGGTCCTGAGTCATGGATCCAATCACAATAGAAATAAATAAAAATTAAAATGACAAACAAACCAATAGAGAATAATGCAAGTTTTAAAGCAACATTAAAGCAACAGATAAAACAACTAATTCTATATCATATACATTGTATTAGGTATTATAAGAAATATAGAGATGAATTAAAGTATCTGAAAAAACGTAAGTTATATGCAAATACTCTATTACTTTATGTAAGGGAATAGAGCATCCACAAATTTTAGTATTTCTATGGGAGTCTTGAAACTAATCCCTCTGTGATACCAAGAGATGACTATGTTTACTTTAGAGATTTTGTTGGAAATTCAGTACGTAAAGCAAAAATTGCACTTAGTTTAAATGATACTCAAAAATGTCTCAGAGTTCATGTTTCTTTTTTTTTTTTTTTTAATTTATTTATTATTATTATACTCTAAGTTGTAGGGTACATGTGCATAACGTGCAGGTTTGTTACATATGTATACTTGTGCCATGTTGCTGTGCTGCACCCATCAACTCGTCATTTACATCAGGTATAACTCCCAATGCAATCCCTCCCCCCTCCCCCCTCCCCATGATAGGCCCCGGTGTGTGATGTTCCCCTTCCTGAGTCCGAGTGATCTCATTGTTCAGTTCCCACCTATGAGTGAGAACATGCGGTGTTTGGTTTTCTGTTCTTGTGATAGTTTGCTAAGAATGATGGATTCCAGCTGCATCCAAGTCCCTACAAAGGACTCAAACTCATCCTTTTTTATGGCTGCATAGTATTCCATGGTGTATATGTGCCACATTTTCTTAATCCAATCTGTCACTGATGGACATTTGGGTTGATTCCAAGTCTTTGCTATTGTGAATAGTGCTGCAATAAACATACGTGTGCATGTGTCTTTATAGCAGCATAATTTATAATCCTTTGGGTATATACCCAGTAATGGGATGGCTGGGTCATATGGTACATCTAGTTCTAGATCCTTGAGGAATCGCCATACTGTTTTCCATAATGGTTGAACTAGTTTACAATCCCACCAACAGTGTAAAAGTGTTCCTATTTCTCCACATCCTCTCCAGCACCTGTTGTTTCCTGACTTTTTAATGATCGCCATTCTAACTGGTGTGAGATGGTATCTCATTGTGGTTTTGATTTGCATTTCTCTGATGGCCAGTGATGATGAGCATTTTTTCATGTGTCTGTTGGCTGTATGAATGTCTTCTTTTGAGAAATGTCTGTTCATGTCCTTTGCCCACTTTTTGATGGGGTTGTTTGTTTTTTTCTTGTAAATTTGTTTGAGTTCTTTGTAGGTTCTGGATATTAGCCCTTTGTCAGATGAGTAGATTGCAAAAATTTTCTCCCATTCTGTAGGTTGCCTGTTCACTCTGATGGTAGTGTCTTTTGCTGTGCAGAAGCTCTTTAGTTTAATGAGATCCCATTTGTCAATTTTGGCTTTTGCTGCCGTTGCTTTTGGTGTTTTAGACATGAAATCTTTGCCCATGCCTATGTCCTGAATGGTACTACCTAGGTTTTCCTCTAGGATTTTTATGGTATTAGGTCTAACATTTAAGTCTCTAATCCATCTTGAATTAATTTTCGTATAAGGAGTAAGGAAAGGATCCAGTTTCAGCTTTCTACTTATGGCTAGCCAATTTTCCCAGCACCATTTATTAAATAGGGAATCCTTTCCCCATTTCTTGTTTCTCTCAGGTTTGTCAAAGATCAAATGGCTGTAGATGTGTGGTATTATTTCTGAGGACTCTGTTCTGTTCCATTGGTCTATATCTCTGTTTTGGTACCAGTACCATGCTGTTTTGGTTACTGTAGCCTTGTAGTATAGTTTGAAGTCAGGTAGCGTGATGCCTCCAGCTTTGTTCTTTTGACTTAGGATTGTCTTGGAGATGCGGGCTCTTTTTTGGTTCCATATGAACTTTAAAGCAGTTTTTTCCAGTTCTGTGAAGAAACTCATTGGTAGCTTGATGGGGATGGCATTGAATCTATAAATTACCTTGGGCAGTATGGCCATTTTCACAATATTGATTCTTCCTATCCATGAGCATGGTATGTTCTTCCATTTGTTTGTGTCCTCTTTTATTTCACTGAGCAGTGGTTTGTAGTTCTCCTTGAAGAGGTCCTTGAGACAATGGGGTTTTCTAAATATACAATCATGTCATCTGCAAACAGGGACAATTTGACTTCTTCTTTTCCTAACTGAATACCCTTGATTTCTTTCTCTTGCCTGATTGCCCTAGCCAGAACTTCCAACACTATGTTGAATAGGAGTGGTGAGAGAGGGCATCCCTGTCTTGTGCCAGTTTTCAAAGGGAATTTTTCCAGTTTTTGCCCATTCAGTATGATATTGGCTGTGGGTTTGTCATAAATAGCTCTTATTATTTTGAGGTACGTTCCATCAATACCGAATTTATTGAGCGTTTTTAGCATGAAGGGCTGTTGAATTTTGTCAAAAGCCTTTTCTGCATCAATTGAGATAATCATGTGGTTCTTGTCTTTGGTTCTGTTTATATGCTGGATTATGTTTATTGATTTGCGAATGTTGAACCAGCCTTGCATCCCAGGGATGAAGCCCACTTGATCATGGTGGATAAGCTTTTTGATGTGTTGCTGAATTCGGTTTGCCAGTATTTTATTGAGGATTTTTGCATCGATGTTCATCAGGGATATTGGTCTAAAATTCTCTTTTTTTGTTGTGTCTCTGCCAGGCTTTGGTATCAGGATGATGTTGGCCTCATAAAATGAGTTAGGGAGGATTCCCTCTTTTTCTATTGATTGGAATAGTTTCAGAAGGAATGGTACCAACTCCTCTTTGTACCTCTGGTAGAATTCAGCTGTGAATCCATCTGGTCCTGGACTTTTTTTGGTTGGTAGGCTATTAATTGTTGCCTCAATTTCAGAGCCTGCTATTGGTCTATTCAGGGATTCAACTTCTTCCTGGTTTAGTCTTGGAAGAGTGTAAGTGTCCAGGAAATTATCCATTTCTTCTAGATTTTCCAGTTTATTTGCGTAGAGGTGTTTATAGTATTCTCTGATGGTATATTTAGAAAACCCCATTGTCTCAGCCCAAAATCTCCTTAAGCTGATAAGCAACTTCAGCAAAGTCTCAGGATACAAAATTAATGTGCAAAAATCACAAGCATTCTTATACACCAGTAACAGACAAACAGAGAGCCAAATCAGGAATGAACTTCCATTCACAATTGCTTCAAAGAGAATCAAATACCTAGGAATCCAACTTACAAGGGATGTCGAGTTCATGTTTCTTACCAACACAATTTTTTATTTAGCGTTGTATCTAATCATTATTTCTTTATTTGGCAATCCAATGTTTTTGTTGGTTTATAGTTAGGTATTTACCTAAAATTCATTTTTAATTATTCAACATTTTATGCATAATAAACACAAACTTTTTATAACCAATATAATAAACGCCAGTCTGCACAGATGGTTTCTCTCCATGATCTGCACTGCATTCTGTGATTCATGGGTTACATGCCCCAGAGAAATGTGCTTTTTATAAACACTGGATTAACACCATAATTGCACTTAGTTTGGAGAAATGCTGACGTTATGGAAGTAAAAGATAGCTATGACAACTGATAAAATAGGAGATCCAGAGATCCCATCTCACATACTGGCATATAAGCTTATTGAATAAAGGGTCAGGGAAAGTCAATGCCGTTGCATACATTATCCTCTTTTCCTCTTTCTCTTCCTCAAGGGTATCAGGTTAAATTTACATCATTTACCTCCTTGTAATTTTGGTTTCCCGTTTTTCCCAAATCAAGCTATTGTAAATTATGACAATATATTTCAATCTATTCTTAAAAGAACAATAATATATTAGAGGATAGAATTTGGGAAAAGTAGAAGACACTATTTAGATAACTAGTGAAACTTTAGAACCAGAGAGCGACATGCAACTGCTGAGTCAGGCAAGCTATGAAGTTCCTCAGATTCAAGAGAAGTTATGGGTGTTTATGGAAATAATTTCTTGTAGTATATGAGAAACAATGCATAGAAAGACAAAGACACATTCAGTCCATGTTCTAATGAAAGGAGGGTCACTATGTTACTCCTCACTTCCTTTCCCTTTCATGTTATGATTTGTACACTCATTCACTATTGATTTGTTGATCCCATTACACTCCTTACACTGATGCTTGCAAAATGAATATGTTTGTATTCCTGACCTCAAGTAGCTTTCAGTCTACTCAGGGAATATGGAATGTAAACAAATAATTGCACTTAAATATGAAAAGTTTAAATTGCTTTGGGAACAGGGGGTTTGGGTGATATTTGTCCAACTGAAGTGCCTCTAGTTGTGAGAACTGGCACCTGAAAATCCAGGAGAGAGAATGAAGAATTGACTATTAAGGGCTGACTAAAATTAGTGATTTGAAGAATTATGCTAAGAATTTTATACCAAATATTTCCCCTGGTATTAGATTTCCGTAGAAAGAACTATTTTTGCTTAATAAGAGAAAGTATCTGTGTATACAAAGATAGATCTTGGATTAGGGACTGGGAACTCATAGAAGAGGTCAAAACTAAAAGAGAGCTGGGTTCTTCTCTAAACAAACAAATAAAATAAATGTTAGAAAAATTACTTATTTTCTCTCTCTCTTTTTTATATTTTAAATGTCAGTCAAAGAGCTAAAAGGTAAAGAGACAGAGTGATAATGAAATATGAGACATTAATGCCCAAATTTCGTCATTTCAGAAGTTCGGATATGAAATATTCAATTTTAAGTTATTTATATTGCTGCAAGTCATAGGTTGCAAAATGGACTGACAGTGATCTGCTTGCACAAATGCCATAAGCAAATATAGTTGGCCCTCGGTATCTATGTGGGCTGAGTCTGAGATCCTCCTAATCACTGGAGATACCAAAATCCATATATGCTTGACTTATTTATATTAAATGTTTTGGTATTTGCATATAACCTATGAACATCAATCCATATACTTTAAATCATCTCTAGATTACTTATATTTTCTAAAGCAATATAAATGTTATATAGTTGTTATGCTGTATTATTTAGAGAATAACACCCCCCCCCCACAAAAAAAGGTCTTTAGATGTTTAATAAAGACAGAGCCATCTATTTTTTTCCCAAATATTTATGATATGTGGTTGGTGGAATCCAAAGATGCAGAACTCACAGATACAGAGGGCCAACTACTTTGTTTTGTGTAAGAAAGAAAAAGGTCCTGGGATAGAAGCAACAATTTCAAGATGATATTTGCATACATTTATCTAAAACCAATGGAAGCAGGATATCAGACCCAATAGTGGTAGGAGAACATAAATCTGAGAATTTACATTGTATTTGTTACAGGATATTGTATTGGGTATGAGCTTATCTTCTCTAGATAATATAGAGTGACTCCCACTTGTGTCTACATTGTTACTTTTGACCATTAAAAATATAATTTAGGTCACACCTCTACACCTCCTGAAATTAAAATGTTAAATACAAGCAGTTACTTAGTACTTGTCTTGATATTATTATGCCCCAGCTATAATTTTTTGTATTTCATTTCTAAACTTTCCAAGTAGTAGAGCACAAGGATTGTATCTACCTAATCCCTACCTACATTGCCCTTAATTTTTTTCTCTCACACCATTTTATCTACTCTCACAAAAGTAAACAATATTATCCTAATTACCAAATATAACAATCTCTATTAGACCTCAATTTCTACAGCTCTGACACCCTTCTAGATAAAGTAAAAGATAGAAACTTTAGCCTTCAAGGACCACCATAATCTGTCCTCAAATTATTTTACCTCTGATCAATCTCCTGCATGAACTATTAATATCTGTTCCAAACATATTTTATGCTCACTATTGGCCAAAACACATTGTTTCCATTTTTATTTTTTTGTTTTTTGTTTTTGTTTTTTGCTGTCTACTAATTGTTTTATTCCATTGCCTTTCTTTACCATTATCCCTATCAAATACATTCTCTTTACTCCAAACATGCAAATATTCTCTGATCTTTCAAATATATCAACAAAACTTTTCATAAAATATATCATTGTCATCTCTGAAGCTAGAGCCCTAAAGATTCTGACTACTTGGATACTTTGTCATATCTGTCCAACAAAATAATGTTAATAAGTATTAGTTGATTTTATGAATATTTTGGATAACTTTAATGTGAGTGAGTTTGAAGTTGAGAAGACTGCTTTTTTGTTTCTTTTATTCTCAGCAACTACTACCAAATACTTTTCTAAAACACTAATCCAAACATAGAAGAAAATCTAAAACTTAAAGTAAATAAATTAATTCAAATTTTCCTCAAATTATGAAAGATTCAAAATAAGGATCAATATCCTCAATGCTTATAAACAAAAAAAATCAAAAAGAGAACTCAGTGTATGATGAAGAACATAAAGCATTTCATTTTTTATTTATAAACACTTTCCTCATTGAAAAAAGAGAATTTATTGTGAAAATATGTTTCTGCAATGTTAAACTGTTTTTATGTTTACAAAAGCATCAAAGCCTAATTTTGTTTGAGAATATGTCACCCTTTCATGTCATCAGCTAACCACTTTTAAAATTCCCATTGCTTTGATGTTGTCACAGCATTTTGATGTATAAGAAGATTTCTAACTTGACAGAAAATTCCTAACAAATTGCTAAATGTTAAATGGGAAAAAAATCAGTGTATGACAGATGAGTATATAAAAAGCACTCTCCTGGCATGCCTCACCTTATGGCATTTGAAAAAAATGACTAATTGGGCTATAAATTAAATCATCAGTAAAATTATATGAAATGGAAATTCTAAGAAGCAAGCTTCATGTAATCATTCGTCACATCTGAAATCACTTTGAAATCACTGCAAATAAAATCTGATCTTTGACAAACCTTCATTACTGATTTTCTCATTTTAATATCATTTAATTCTCATCTGTGATAATCATTATGGTTTTCTCTGATTAAATGTCAAATCTATATACAAATATAAATACCTTAAAATGTTGTCCTTTAAGGAGTGAAAATTATCTGAGTCAGTATGTTTTGATTCTTTATATACATAATCCAAAGAAAATATAAATATTAAGTCATATATCGACAAAGTTTCTATGTAACAAAGAAATAACAATTATACCTATTAATATTATTGTTGTCAACTTTACTTTGTTCAAGTAGCATTTCGTAAAACATTTTCTTCCTTAAGTAATTCTGTCTTTACCACGCTCATGCAATCTTTCCAATCTGTCATTAGTTATGGCTGATTTGAACACAGATAGTGAAAGAAGAAATGTGTTATATGCTTTCCTTTAGAATAACGATAGAAATAATAATGATGATAAAAGGAAACCAACAGCCTAAAATGTTAGATACACATTCTTAAGTTGTGTACTATAATCCAAGTTTATCTGGCTTTCAATTATTTTATTCTAGTTATATTTTTCCAGTTTAATATTTATATGCACAATAATTAAAAACTGATTATAAACACATTCATAACTTTTAAGAGATATCTGGTTACTCTGCTTTAAGCTGGTGACATATTCTTGTAAACTCTATTATTTATGCTACAAGTCTGAGTTTTTATTATATCTTCTTATATTTAGTATTTTAAAATTTGGAGTATAAAAAATGTGTTTCAGGCACAACCTGAAACAAAAATCAAAAATGATTTTACCTTTAGGATCACATTTTTTAAAGGACATTTAAAAGCCATTTTTATTGCTGTTAATTATTTGGCTTATGCAATTACAAAATTTGCTTTTTACCAGATGTTACTAAATAGACATCCATTTGAAGAATAAATGGGGAGAATATCATTTGTTTGTTTATTTATTTATTTGTGACAATCGCATAAAAGGCCAGTGTTGGTTTTCTGTTCTTTCAATGGTTTGTGACCTTGGGCAAGCCACAGAAAGATTTAGCAGCTTGCCCTGTAATTAAAGGATAATAGGGCCTTCACTTCGCATCTTACTTATGACAATACTAAATGGAGTAACACAAAGCTATGAAAGAAGGGCAGTCAGTCACTGAGAGCGTGTCACCAGAGTTTATACATCTTTTTTAATGCTTTTCTTGAAAGAGAATATCTCTTGTAATACAAAAATCGAGGTGCCCTGTTTATTCTTGTTCCTGTTATTGTTACCTTGTCAGTCTCTCTGGAACTTGCATTGATTCTCTCATATCTAGAGCAAAAGCCTTAAAATCCTCAAGCAATGATCTTCTAAATGATTAATAAAATGTCTTCATCGTTTCATAACTATTTACATGTACTCTCAAGTTACAATTGAATTCTTGAGATAAAGTAGTTCATCTTGAGAAAGACCCCTTCCTTTATATTCACTGAATTTTTATTTCTAGACAATCCGTCCAATATTCCTGTTAATCAGCAAGTATTTACTGGGAAGATACTGTATTTTTAGACCTATGAAGTCATTAAAGAAGATACAAAGATATTTAAGATAGCCCCCAGAGCTTAAAATCCTGATTGGTAAAATCAGATTATACAGAAAACCCCTAAATGACAGTGTAAATAAATTCTGAGTTATTATAGACATGTAGGACTTGAGTTGTGCTCATAAACAAACACAGTCTGCATAAAGAATAAGGAAGAGGAGAGTATTCTAAACACTTAGAATAGCAAAATATGCTCAGGGTACAAAGAGAACAATAAGAGTGAAGCTGTCAGGAGCTAGTGCAGGGAGAACAGGCAGAGGTGATGAAAACGACCTGAGCTCCAGTTGCATAGATGTTTTTTAACTCTTATATTTTACAAACTTCATTGACTAAGAATAATTAAACTTTTTCATTATAATTCTATATCCCTTATTCTAAAGTATTTTTCCCACATAACAAATTATATCATATTACCCTTCAGCTCAAAAGCATCATTTGATTTCTTATTATATCTTTGTTTAAGCTACTTAAAATATGAAGTTTTCCTTATTTATTAGATAACCTAGCAGGCTTTCAGATAGAAATGTATCAAACTGAATTCATCCATAATATTACTTATGATCTGTTTCCTCTTCTTGTCTTTGCTACATATAATTCTACATGTCATGCTTTATAGAATTACATTACCATTCCCCATGTAACCCAACCCAGAAATAATAAGTCTATTAGTTTAGGTTCCTAACTATGTTTATTCAAATTTCAGTTGCATTTCAGGTCCTCCTCAGTCTATTTGTTAAATATTTTCCAGGTTATCACCCTATGTTTTTGTTTGTATGTTTGTTTGTTTACCTAACTACTACTACCTTTTTTGGGGGGCCTTCATCAGTTATTACCAGAACCTATAAATCCTAGTACTAAAACTATTAAACTATTAAACCATCAAATCTATTCAATTACTACTTTTAATTTTTACAATAAAACAAATCCTCATCACAGTATACTCTTTCAGGATCCCTTCCCAGCCCTCCTGTTCAGGTTCCTCTCCTGTGGCTCTCTTTCTCTAATCATTCAGAATTAATTGTATGTCCCATAATGAGATTCTTATGGCTCTATGAATTTTCCCATGCCACCTTTACATAATACAACTTGATCATTTTCCCATTTTCAACTAACAACCAACTCTGGTTCTTCAAGACTGTTCACATATCTACCTTCTCAAAGCCTTTTGTGAAAATGTCAACCTAAGGGGATTTTTTCTACTTCGTTTGTTTATTTAGATCATGGCATACTCATTAGCATGGCACCTTCAACCTTGTGTCATACTAAAATCATCAATTTACTTATTTGATTTATCCACATTCTGCAAGTTTGAGTTCAAAGACTCACCTTAACCTCTGCTTCTAGTAGAGGCATGAGGCTAACTTGTCAGATACGCTGAATACTTGGTTTCCTAAATAAGAAAACCTTATTCAGTTTCCCTAAAGTTTTCATAAGAAAAAAGAGGATGGCATTCAATCAGGATGGAAAACAATCTTTGATTAACTGTCCATAACTCCAAGGTATTGGGCAAGTCATGTTATGAGGAATCAGAGTACATCTCTGAAAATCAGAAGCTGCATATACTAATCCAATGAAAGGCTGATTAAAAAGAGCAATTACTTATAACCAAAGGAGTTCAAGAAAAAGTGTACTAACTTCTTGGTTTTCGAAAGATAATTCATGCATGTGACAACACTTAGATTCTACTTTTGAACTTCAAGTGTTTAGATTCTGTATCTTAATGAAATTCGAGGAATACTTTTGAGTTCGATCATGTGTCAGGAACCATGTTATTCTATGAAATGCCCAGCATACCTAGGACTTTGATTCCAGATTCAACATTTTAGTTGCAGATTGGAAGGTCGGTGGAAGTGCAAGGGAAAGAACTTAACGCACAGATCTTAAGGTAGTGATTTCCAAATACTGAAGTAAAAATAAAGAAACAATAATACCAGGGAAGAATAACATAATTTTTTACTAGACTATAAAAACCATGGACAGCTAGATTTTTTAAATCACTTCAGACAGTTTTGTGTGCCCACTCTATGAAACAAAAGCCTGGAAGTGAGAGAATGCTGTTGGAACAGGCAGACAGCCATGCTTATTTTGTGGAAAACGCTCTGAAAACGGGAATCAATTAAACAAAACCTAACCATGCTCACAATGGAAAAAAAAAGTTTTGCAATTTAAACAAACAAACTACTTTGCATTTTTATCATTGGCGTGATTAGTCCTACTTTGTCAGATTTGGCATGGGTCAGAAAGGTACAGAAAGTAGCCATCTTTTCCTTCATTCTAAAGGGTTAATTATCTTTAGAGTCTTTTTTATTATATAAAAAATAAAATTATATATTAATAAAATATTATATAAAATATTATCATTTCCCTGAAAACTTCATAGTATGCCTCATCAGAAGACAATTGGAAAGCCACTTGCAGTAGGTATAATATTATAATTTGTATGTATAAAACTGAGTATTGTTGATTTCATACTCATCCAGCAAATAGTGACTGTTCTGTAATGTAGTCAAAATGAGGTAATTGATAGTTTCTCAATATTTGCATTTTCTTGTGAGTCTAACATGCATAAATACTCTGAGACAATCATTTAATTGATTTATGTATTTCAGAATCAAGTAGTTTTCCCTTGAATTATTTATAGGGAAAACAAAATTTAAACAAATAAAATTAAATATGACAAAGCAATAGTATACTGCATATGTATAGGGTAGTTATTCCATTTTAATACTGACCTGCCTGTAACTTAAACTGATTTCTCCTTATACATGAGACTAGCAATGACAGCTTTATTTACTACCCCCACTAAAAGGGCCAACGGAATTTTTTCTAAGTGCCTATTGAACAAAGTTGTATGGACAAGTTAAAGAGATATGCTTATGAAATAATGGCTACATGTTTACCTATTAATTAATCAAATAATAAAACAAAACTATATCTTGAGTGCACAAAGATTTCCCAGTCTAAACTTTTACCAAGAGAGGCATATAGAAATGTTGAATAATTTCTCCAAAGTGGCAAATCGCTTAGCAAATAGAAAAAATAATTGCAATCTATTTTTTTGCTAAGAATATCCATATTTTATTAATTTTCATTTTACCACATCTATACAATTTACAGTGCTCATAATAGATATATCAGTCTTTACTAAAAATAATAAGATTGACTTATTCTTTTGCTAAAATTGACTTGCAAAACTAAGTGGTGACATAGGTCTTAGGTTTCGCCAACTCATTCATTTTCCCGAACAATAACAAATGTACATTGAATGGCAAAAATGAAAAGAAATTATATGCCTGTCAATAAATAAAATTATGTAATTGCTTGCGGTTCCTTTAATCCCTTTATTCCTTTAATTGTGTTTTCTTCTACATACTGCCAAATTTTTAAAAATCCATTAATCTACAAATTGTTTCTCCAGTTACTAGTACAGTGGCCAAGTTTTCTTGGATTTTCAAGCTGACTTTTCAGTCACAGTATCCTTCAAAATAAGTTTAAGTTCTGAGCTCACAATCACTTAACAGGCCTGAAAACTGCACAAGAAACTAAATTGCACCCACATGCAACTAAATGCCTAAGTAGCCACTGGAACTTCACACCAAGAGTACAACAAGAAACGCACTTTGCACCTGCAAGTAGACACCTGCAGGTTCTATTAGACACAAACTTAATTTTTCCTTAAAACAGCTGACATACAGTTTTAGACTAGGAATAGGCACTTGGACTTTTTGAACTTCCCTGAAGAACTCAGCCTTGGAATTTTTTCTTTTGCCCAGACCTTGTCTGCTCTCAGGTAGCATTCTCCAAACCTTTCTAAAATGTAACAAATTAGCTCTACCCTTTCCTTTCTCATATCACTTGTTTATTTTGGTGGGCCACACAGAGTTGCAGTAGTCTTTGATTCTGTATTTCTGGGATTTGTTATATCTAAGTATCTCTGTTCTACAGAATTATGCATGTTATTCTTCAACACAAACCAACTAGTCATCACCAATGTTTGCTCAGCTAACACTGGGGTTTTCTAAACATAATAGTTTGTATAGAAAATTTATATATTCTTGAGGAATAATTTTTATTTCAAGGAGAAGCTTAAAGGAAGAGAATGTTAATGAATCATGTTCTCATTTCTTCATTACATTTTAGTATGCTATCACTGAATTCATTGGTAGAACACATATTGCTTGTTTCTGGGATAACTCCTCTCTTCTTTTAAAGGTTTAAAAAGAAAAATGATGACTCATATTTCAGGAAAAACATCTAAAAAATAGTGAAGTAATTTATTTGTGCCTTTCAAAAAATGTGTTGTAAGACAAAAAGATACCACAGGAAACAAACCATGTTAACTTCTTTTCTGTCTATGCAATCAAATCAACTAAGGTGTTTTGAAGAATTATCAAAACAGAAAAATAGACGAAGAAATCACTTCATATGCACTTCATATCTTTTATGTGAATCTAGATGTGTCTCTCTGTATGGCTTGCTATTTTCCACTGATTAGGATATTTTTGTCTCTCTGTAAAGAAAGATGTTAACTTGCAGAAAATTAGTAACAATGAAAATAATCCTGGACCAAACTTATGTGGCAAAGGTGTAAATGCAATATAGAACAAAATAACTCCAAAGTTTATAGTGTTATTGTTTTGCATCACATGTACCAGTTTTTATCTAAATTAGCAATCCTATTCAAATTTAGTTATTTCAGTGACTGTAAATACTTTCATCTTTCTTTTTGAATCAGCCTTACCACCTTGCTGGATCTCTCTTAAATAAGCAAATTCAGTCTGACTCAAAAATCTCAACTTATACCTTTAAAAGTCATTTATTAACACTTGATAGTAGTTTTTGATTTACAAAAAAGTCGGGAAGATAGAACAGCAAATTCTCATATATCTCTCACCCACTTTCCCTTGTTAAAATCTTACATTAATATGGTACATTTGTCACAACTAATGAAGCAGTTCTGAAATACTAATATTAACTAAAATTCACACTTCATTCAGATTTGCTTATTTTTTACTCTAATGCTCTTTTCCTGTTTCAAGATTTCATCCAGGATACATATTACATTTAATTATCATATCATTTATGCTCCTCTAAACTGTGACAATTTCTCAAACTCTTCTTGATTGTAATGAACTTGGCAGTTTTGGGGGGTATTAGTCAGATATTTTGTAGAATATCCCACAACTCATAATTACAGTGGGGTTATGGGTTTTTGCTAGAAAGACTACTGAGGTAAAGTGACATTCTCATCACATCATATCACAGGTAGATTCTATCAACCTACCTTATTATTATTGATTTAAACTTTAATCACTTGGCTGAGGGAATCTGTCAGTTTTCTCCCCTGTATAGTTACTCCCATACCCCGTAATACTGTATTTTTGGGACAATGTGCAGATCACATGTAAAGAATAGGAAGTTATTCCCCACCTTTTTCATGGAAAGTATCTATTAAAAGTATTTGGAGTTCTTTTGCACAGGAATTTGTTAGTTCTCCCATTGTTTATTAATTCAATCACTTATTTATATTCCTATGGAGTTATGAATATTTATTTAATACCTTGAGGTAAAATCTAATATTACATTATTTATTTTGCTGCTTGAATTCTTCTAACTTAGCCATTGGGAGCCTTTTCAGTTTGCTCCCTTTGACATACTGTGTGTGTGTGTGTGTGTGTGTGTGTGTGTGTCTGTGTGTGGGTGTGTACTTTCTTATTCTCTGGTACAAGATGCTTCAGGCTCATCTTACCTATTACCCCTTTCCCAGTCCCCAGATGAATCATTTTCCTTTAATGGAGAATAATATTAGAAACTAAATCTGTGTACTAAAGAGTCATTTTTGTTTTTACTTTTACAAATTATACTTTGACACAATTAAATAGATTTTATTGAGGCCACAGATTATATACAGTAATCTGTTTTCCAAGCTGATTCTTTGTTGTTCACCAAAACATAAGTTATCATTTTTGACAGAAGAGTAGACTGCCTTCAAGGAACCATCAGAACAGAATGTCAGCAATGCTTGATGAATCCCTCATATTATCCATGGATTTTATAATAAACTAAAATGTAGCAATGGAATACATCTAGCATAGACATAAGGAGATAGAGATACCTACTCCAAATTTCTTCCTTTCCCATTCTTTCATTCTTATTTTACTTTGAAATGTTTCAAAATTAAAAAACAAACATTGGCATCAGGTGAGAGATTTGAAGAAACAAAGTTTTATATAACTCAATCCAAATACATTGAAGTTGTACATTTAATATAATATCTCAGTTGGTAAATTATCTGCTTCTTCAGATTTCAATTTGTAACCATTGTAAATCTCTACTTTAGAATACATTTTTTATTAAATCTGTGTAAGTTTATCACTTGGAGAGGGCTTTGTAGAGTTAGGATCAGAGTTGATATTTACTAATACTATTAATGCACTATCCTACAATTTGTCCGTAAGTATGTGGAAAAGACATACTGTCTCTGCCATGACAGATGCAAATTGAAAATGCAATAGAATTTAATTACATCCCAGGATGAATATTCTATGAGAATATGAGAGCAAGAAAAAGCTCAGATGTCAGGGGTGAACTATCAATAATAATTTTACACATAAGATATACATTCAATTATAACCTCCTTTCTATTTGTTTATTTAATTTTTAAACCCAGCTCAGTTCCACTTTGAAAGTACAAAAGAGAAATTTATTTTCTCATTCACCATGGGATATAATGAATACTATATATTTTTTCTTCAAAATATTTATTTCCAGTTACCAGAACTATGTTATCTATATACTTTTTTATACATTAAGTACAAAAGTTGAAAATTTGAAGCAATGTAATCCATAAGCAAATTTCTGACTTTTAATTCACAAAATGGAAGCTGAAAACTTCAAGATCACTATAAATAATTTTTTCACTCCCTTTTAGGGATATTCAATGTCAAGCAGTGAGTAAGCATATAATAAACTGTGCCATATTTACTAGTAGTGGTAGTAAATTGTTTAACAACCTCACTACTTCTGTTATAAAACTCATATGGCTTAGAGTCCATTGAAACCCCCTTTAAAAAGAAATATAGCTTTCCACCACCTGCTATTGCCTCTAAGTTCCCATAATGTACTCTTGGGACCCTTGTAGAGGCAGAAGGTTTACTGAATCTATTCACTTCCCTCAAGGGAGAAATTCGATAATGAGCATGCATTTCTTTATCAGCTATCATATAGCTTGATTCTTTTATAATGTATGAAGTGAGATTGAGTGCCATCTTATGTGTACCTCTTCACATGGTAGCTTTCCTGTTAGTGGCAGAGCCAGACGTATTTTCAGGAAAGCTACTGGTTGTAGCCGCTCAATGTGGCACCTGGAATTTGCTCTTTTCAAGTAAGATAGCTAATTGAATCTAATGCCCCTAACAGGAAAAAGAGAACGGATGCTTGCTTTTCTAAATTTCAACATTCCAAGTATTTTTCAAGTACCTATTGACATTTCTAAAATATACTTTCTTTTTCTCTTTTTAAAGAACATTAAGATTTTTGAAGCCTTGCAGTTTAGTGTAGGACAGAAAACACCGTACTTATAGCCACTCAGACATGTATAAATTACTCTGGTCTAGAATAAAGATCTCTCCTTATAAATACTTTCAAAATCTAGTGACAATCCTGCCCACGAGCTGAAAGTTGTTTCTCACATATATTAGGAGGGAAACATCCTTTTTAGGGCTTTGCCTCCTACTATCCTTCGTGTTCTACTTTTTTATTATTCCTAGATGCTTTTGCAAACTTATGTAAATAAACCAAGCTTATGGTTATTAAAATAGAAAGTTTTTCTGATTTGCTTCTTATACGTCTCTATTGGTTTTTCTAGTACATTTTATTGAGCTTGCCAAGAACAATTATTATATTCAAACATATTTCATCCAGTCATATTTAAGGTCACACTATTATATTTCTAGCACTCATACTCATATTTTATCCTCTCCCAATAAAAAATAAAAAAAGGAAAGACTACCTAGAGGTTTTAAATCGCTAAAATTACATAGTCAAAATATTGGTGTTACTTTATTTAGACAGCAGAGAGCAGTATAAATCTAACCCTATGCAAATAAATTGTTTCATCTTAGGGTGCATTCATGTAACCAGGACAAAAATCCAGGGAATGCATAAGATCCACATTTTTCTGTTTAATAGCTCTCTCTCCATTCTTTCCTTTTTCCTTTTTTAACAGAGAGTAAGTAATTGAGAAAATTAAACAATACTATAAGAATGGTACCCTCTTATTTCTCTTAGGAAACTACCAAGTACATGGAATAGAATTCAATTCAGAGAACTAATCAACAGAATTGATTTTCATATTTAAAACATCTTAAAGAAAAACTTTTGTTCAATCCTATTCACAGATGCTTATTCCAACTTTCAGGCCAATGGAATTTCTCTCTAATAACCTGGAATGTGTCCAAACTAAATCAATCAGAGACCAATTATATTTAAGCTCTGGTGTTATTTCACTACTGGAGCTTTTAGTATGAGGTTTTAGCTTACTTGAGCTTTTACGTCTATTCCTCAATGAGGAATAGCTTCTCGAAAGTCAGCACACTAAAAGTCATAATTAGATACTTCCACATGAGATTTTCCCCATGTTTTATTTCTTGAAGTATGAATGGCTGCTTCTAAGGTTTAGAAGAGATAAAGCACTTCAGGGTTTATTTAAATTCTTCATTTTTAATAACTCAAAATACATATAATAAACAGATATTGCTACTTCATATAAATCAAATTTGTATGTTTGATTTAGAAGTAGTATTTGAATTCAACAAGCAAAAAAAAAAAAACATTAAAAGTGAGCAAAAGACATGAACAGGAACTTTCAAAAGAAGGCATACAACAGCCAACAAAGATATGAAAAAATTCTCAACATCACTAATCATCAAAAAAATGCAAATCAAAGCCACAATGAGACATCATCTCAAACCAGTAAGAAAGGCAATTATTAAAAAGTCAAAAACCACAAGATACTGATGAAGTGGTGGAAAAAGGGAATGCTTATACTCTGCTGGTGGGCAGCCGCTGTGGAAAGCAGCTTGCAGAATTCCCAAAGAGCTTAAAACATAGCTACCATTCAACTCTGCAATCCCATTGTTTGGTTTATACCTGAAGGAAAATAAATTGTTCTACCAAAAAAGACACATTAATTCATATATTCATCATGAAATCATTCACAATAGCAAAGATGTGAAGTCAACCTAGGTATCTATGAATGGGGGATTGAATAAAGAAAATGTGGTACCTATACACCATGCAATATTATGCAGCCATAAAAAGAACAAAATCATATTCTTTGTATCAACATGGATGCAGCTATTCTAAGCAATTCACAGGAATGGAAATCAAATAGTACATGTTCCCACTTATAAGTAGGAGCTAAGCACTGGGTACACATGGACATCAAAATAGTGACAACAGACACTGGGGACTACTAGAGTGGGGAGAGAGGCAGGGGAGCAAGGCCTGAATAACTAACTATTCGGTACTATGCTTACTACCTGGGTGACAGGATCATTTGTACCCCAAACCTGAGTGTCACACAATATAGTCATGTAACAAACTTGCACATTTATACCTGAATCTAAAACAAAAGTTAAAATTATATATATATAATATATAATTGTGTGTATATGTGTGTATATATATACACACACATATATATACACACACACATACACATACACACACACACACACACACACACACATGCAGTGTCTGACATCTGAAGATCCTCCATATGGGATATGAATTAGAGTCTTAATGATATTCTTCTTTGGTTTATTCTTTTGCTCTTTCTTCATTTTAACCTACTTCATTTTTTTAAATTTCATTCTGAATTTGCTATAGCAAGTATTTAAAAACTTCTATGAGACATTAAATCTGTCAATCCCAGACTCTAAATAGGCATAACTAAGAAATAAGAAAACTTATAAGAAAAAAAATGTTTTAGCTCTATTTATATAAATTAGTTTGGGCATAAATTACCTCATGTCTTTTTAGAACCTATACTATTGTCATCTGAGGTTATTTAGAAAGTAAAACTGGTGAAGGCAAACCTGAGCAAACAGGCTTCTGGTAAGAAAGTGCTGGATTTGATAGACACAAGCAGGCAACCTCCCAGATTGTCACCACGCTCACTTATATTTCATATTCTTGATCTTTTGAAAGTTGAACTAATTCACTTTCTTGTCTTTGGCAACAAGGCATAGTAGCAAAAGCATAGGTTTTAAACACAGAAAGGATTTGTCCCTGGTCTATTGTTTACTATTTTTAAACTCTATGATATTTACTCTTCTCTGAGTCTTAATTTTCTCTCGATAAAATTAAGAAATGAATACTTTCTTCCCATGAATGTCATTAAAATTAAATGATATGATCTTAATGAGGTATACAGCTCACAGTAGATACTCAAGAATGTTGGTTCTTTCTCCCTTTTTCTTAAATGTATAAATTAATTGAAAAGTGAATAGCAATTTCCTCTCTGAAGGATATTTGGTATAAGATATGTTGACCTAATATTGTGGCTTTTTCACAGCATTTTCTTTATGAAGTATACAGTGAACAGAGGACTCATATCTGAATATGATAAAATTATCCAAATTATTTTTATTTGTATGCCTCTAAATCATTTTTCTCAGCTGCTGATTTCAAACTATTAAGGGTGCTATAATTCTGAGTTGACAAAACTTCTATCTCCAAATCCTAGACTGTGATAGACTGTGATTTTGGTACCTCAATGAACCACACTATATTATTCACAATCCCCACATTGATTCTAGCCTTGACATATGATTAACTTTGACCAGTGGAACGTTAGTATGATGTATGCAGACTCAATAAGCACTTGCACTTGGAGGCAGTTTCTCTTAGAGTACTCCTTAGAATCCATGTTAAAATAATGCCTATGCAACTATTTAAAGAGGTTTCCATGAAGAACAACCCAAGGTCTGTATGCTGTGTAAATTCCCCAGTGGTGACCAGCCCCAACATAGTTAGCCATATGAGAAGATGATTTGGACCCTTCCATTATCTTAGTAGCTCACCCAAGACCACATGAAGTGGAACCATCCAGTCAATCAATAGAATTATTAGGAATAACAATTTATAAATGATATTGTCTGCACCAATAGAATATCAAAGACCATATAATGAGTCTTGAAACATATATTTTTAAGGAGAGTTATCAAGTCCACGTTTCAGATAAAATCAGGGAGAAACAAAAAGTAAAAAGAAGTTGTATTTGTGGTAAGAGAAAAAAGAGAGAGAGCAAGAAATAGGATTAATATGTAACAAGCAGAAAAGAAACCGGTATATTTTGAGTAAAGAATCACTTTTTTTCTTAGTGATGGGGGAAATAAAAGATAGTAATATAAATGTGAATGCACACTTTAAAAGAATAAAGACCTATAAAACTTACTTGCTTTTGATTTTTTTTAAATTTGAATATTCATTTATAATATTAGGTCTTGAGCAAATAAAGATAAATAACATAAGATTTATATTTTCAAGGAATTCACAGATTTAAAACTGTCAAAAATTCCAGTGCCACAGATAATTTGCTCCTAATTTTTTTTAAATTAAAAATCCCTTTTCTTTCTAATTCCATCATCTAAAACAAAGCCTCAAAAATTTGTAACTACAGACTTAGGCCAAACGATATTGATGACATTTTTCATCTTAAAGTTGTCTATTTTCACCAATCCAGAAAACAACCATGTATCTGAAATAACAAAATGTAGTGTTTTGAAAATTGCTTACGGTGAATTACCTGTGACTTATTTTGAATCAATGACATTTCCTGTTTTATTCATTTATATAAGATTTACATTTACTTCCCTAGGATCCATGAGCCTGAGCCACAAATCCTAACTCATTAAAAAGAATCATTTGTAGCTGATAAACTCCATCTACATTTAAGGATTATGGCTTTACAGTCAATGTTTGACCTGAGATGAGGTATGAGTGGAATTTCTAGTAATTCTGTGGCTTTTTACATGTTTAAAAATCAATAAGACTTTATTCAGCAACACTTTATCTTCTTGTGCTTCTTAAGCCAATACATAATCACAAATCACAGAGTTAGGAGAGTTTAGTCACGTGGGACTTAAAACAATGTGCTGTGTATTTTAGTAGCAAATGCAAATAAAAATTTCAAAATTATTTCTGGAAAAGGTTTTGGAGTGTCATATATATTGCATGTTAAATGATATTAATTGACAATATAGATGATTATTTTAATGGAGAATTTAAATACAATTTAATAATTTAATAAAATAAAAATTCTTAATAAAACAAAAAAGTAAATTTGAGAATAAGAATAGAATTTCTTGGCCTGGCTCAGTGGCTCATGCCTGTAATCCCAGCACTTTGCGAGGCCAAGGTGGGTAGATCACCTGAGGTTAGGAGTTCAAAACTAGCCTGGCCAACATGGTGAAACCCTGTCTCTACTAAAAATTAAAAAAAAAAAAAGATGAGCCAGGTGTGGTGGCACATGACTGCAATCCTAGCTACTCGGGAGCGTGAGATGTAAGAATCACTTGAACCTGGGAGGTGGAGGTTGCAATAAGCCAAGATCATGCCACTGCACTCCAACCAAGGTAAAAGAGCAAGACTCTGTCTCCAAAAATTAGAATTTATTTAAAGTAGTAAAATTGAAATATTACAATGATATTGTAATCTATATGTATATATTTATGCATATACATATATATACAAATGTATACATGTTCTTTTTCTTCAGAGTTTATGCATATACTCTACTATAAAGATTTATGTCTGTGCAATTCGTGTAATACCTTGTTTTTATGTGGGCTCCTCTGAAACAAGTGGCAATAAAATCTTTATAGCATCTAATACTGACATATTTTATTTATGTCTCTTGGTTTCTCTCCATTTTCCTTTTTAAACCACATAAATCAGCATCTTGGAAACAATGAGGTCATTGATGAGAGCTCAAAAAGACAGACTCAATTCATATCATTTAACTTGAAAAAAAAAATCAAGGGACTTAAGAAATGAAGTAATACGTAACATTATCCCCTGGTGGAAGATTACACATACATAACTCAATACAGAAAAATGTTATTACATCTAGAATTTTGAGAGTATATTTCAATATCTGTATATATTCCTCTTAGATTGACAAAAGGGGCTATGAGAGAAAGCTTGACAATCTTGGTAGGAAATACATTTTGGATTAAGAAGACTAGTGAACTTTGACAGGTTATGATCCACCCTCACCTTATTTACCTCTTCATATTTTAGCAATTATTTCACCTTGGCCTCATAATGAACCCTCAGAAGGAATTAAATAATGAATCAGATTTTCTCTTATGAGTTACCGGAACTCACAGTTTTGCTTTACAATCTTTCCTTTATCACCACCCATAACTATCTACTTCTCCAGGTTAATTTGTTTTAGTCAATTCCAGCTTCTATAACAAACTACCATAGACCGGGTGGCTTAAACCACAAACATTTATTTCTCACAGTTATGGAGGGTAGGGAATTCCAGATAAAAGCTGCAGCAAATCCAATGCCTGTTGAGGGCCCTCTTCCTGGTTTATAGTATTCTTTTTCTATCCTCACAAGGTAGGTGGTGAGCAGAGAAGAAACAAGTTCTCATTTCTTCTCCTAAGTGCACTAATCCTATTAATGAGGGCACCACTCCCATAATCTAGTTACAGATCAAAGGGTCCACCTCCTAATGCCATCACATTAGTGGTTCGAATTTCCAAATATGACTTTTTGGAGACATTCAGTCAAGAATATCAGTGTACTTTAATTCTTAGAAAATATTATATTAAAATCTCAAATCCCTTTTCCTCAAATTCTACCACTCTAGTTCGAGTCTTATCATTTCTTTCCTAGACATCTAATACAACTGTATTTTGTCTTCAAATATGTAAGCAGGAAAAATGTAACTTTTGTGTGAGTTAAGATCACCACTCAACCTTTGACAGTTCCTTTCTCTAAACCAGAAATAAATCTCCAGTAATGGCAGATTGGTGTGATATCAGCAAAGCTACACCCCAAATAGAACTACAAGGCCACAGCAAGTGCTATTAGCCATATCTAGAGAATAAGAAGTGGTTTACTAGTTATCATGAAGAATGTCAAAATGTGTTTGTTAATTGGCACAATGGATGCTAGAAATTGGCACTTATTAGTAAATGTAAAGTGATACATATATTTTTTGTACTAGCATTGTTACAGCTATACGTTACATGAGCTGGTCCTGTGTACAATGCCCCCAAGCCACAGTGGACACATCACTAAAGTGAATCTGTCTATTATTATACACAGTGCAGAAACAGAATCACCCTGAATTTCAAACAGATGACTGAGAATCTGAAACCCACTCTCTATTCAAAAAAAAAAAAAAATTATCTGGGACTAGTGGCAGGTACCTGTAGTCCCAGCTACAGGCTGAGGCAGGAGAATGGCGTGAACCCAGGAGGCAGAACTTGCAGTGAACTGAGATCGCGCCACTGCACTCCAGCCCGGGCGACAGAGCAAGACTCCGTCTCAAAACAAACAAACAAACAAATAACCTTCATTTTTGTATTTTAAAAAGTGCCAGCCCTTGAGAGGCAGAGCATCAAAAATACCCAAGGACACGCCACGGAGTGCCTTCTCTGGAAGGCTGACAGCCAGCCACATGTGGCCAGGTCTGTCCTCACTTTTAAAGCTTATGTGAAACACTCCAGCTGTTCCACTTTTAAGTCCTTCTCTCCGAAGATTTTCCTCCTCTACTATTTGTAATTTCTTAAGCATGTCAGCCTAACAGTGAGACAGCCTTCATGAGTTCTAAGTGTGAAGACTGGAGACTTTCACTTTGTAAGGCTTAAATCTGAGTGCAGTAAAGAATGAAGAAACCAAACACCAGAATGTTCAAGTCAAACCACAGCAGAGCCAGTGCCAATTGAGGGAAACACTCTCACCCTCCCTTAGAGTTCTACTTTGGTAATATTAATGTTTACCCAGTTAGCAAAATTAATACCATTATTTCAACAGTTACTCTGTTGTGCAGAGTAAACGCTGCAAGATGAACATCACATTTGGTGAAGTAGATTTGAGAAACTTTTGGGGGAAATTGTGCCTGCCCCTTAACAGGACCTTAAGCTCAGTGAAATGAACAGAGACCCCTGAAACTGCTGTGTCTGCTGTCTGCGTGTGGAGCTGGATCCTGTGGTAGCCAGAGAGACTCCACGTCCTGCAGATGAGGTGGGCAATGAAGACAATGAGGATCAGGTCTGTCGGGGCGCCGCCCATGGAAATGGGGATCAGCATGTTTTTTCCTCCTCCAAGAGACATTCCTCCACAGATCGGACCCTGTTGCCCTCCACCTTGAAAGCCTGCACTCACACGCTGAATATGTTGACTGAAAGGCCTTCATGAGCCGGACATTTTCCTTGTTGTTACACTTGTAGGAATTGCCTATGGAGGCCTGCAGTACTGTTGGAGTTGTTGGCAGCTTTAAAGGTGCGGTCTCTGCCATCTAGAAGAGTCGTATATATTTTTATAATCTATGGATTATAAAACTGATAACACGATAATGTTCTAGGAATTATAAAAACCCCAAAGGTGGAGTTTTTTAGAAACCCGAAAAGTTGTTCTTTCCTTTTACGAATAGGATATAAGAATTTAATGAATCTTACATCGTATATCTTTGAAAATGTTCTCAAGCCTTGATTCCCAGGTAGAACTACATACACAGTGGTAGAGAGAATTGCATATTGCCTTTTGACAATAGCATAAAACAATCCTGTCTCTGAAATTTTGTCACAGTGGCCTTATAAACCTATCAGTGGCAGTAGATGGATCAAAAAATAAAACAAAAAACTGCAATTGACAATATATGTGCCCCCACCCCCAAATCCATACACCAAGCCCTTAATCCCAATGTGTTGGTATTTGCACAGTGTATCCTTTGAAAGGTAATCAGGTCATGAAGGTGGAGCCTTTATGAATGAAATTAATGCCTCTATAAGGATACAAAATGCTTTGTATAATCATATTGACATAAATGAATTCTTAACCACTCCTGTAGTATCACCATTTTTCTTGTACCCGCTGTGTTTCTTTTTATGTTATTCACTACACAAGCTTTAGAATATTTTTATATTACTCCCTTGCTTAAATTATATCAAAGACTTCTGAAGCCTCTCAGAACATGTTCCAAGATCTTTCATGGGGCCAATTGATCACATGGTCGCCTTCTCTCCACACTAATTCTAGGCCATTCTCTCCCTCAATCACTATTCAATCACTACTTTTTGTCCATATTTACTTCCATCTTTGGGGTTCTTTCAACTCCTGGAACATTATTATATTTTTTCAACTAGTATTTATTTTTAGGTTTCTCTTCAACATGTACATATATGCCTAAAATACCTAAAAAAATCACCAAATAAGAGCTTTGTAGAGCCTAATAATCAGATACAAAGAATAAGTGTTTATTCTTTCAATGACCAAAATCAGAACTCACATAGTTTTGAAAGATACATTTCAACGGTAGAAATCTTCTTCTTTTTTGGTATTATAACACACAGCACCAAAATATTAGTAGCTTATAGCAGCGAACATACATTTCTCACCCACATTACAATATTATGTGAACATTTGTGGTTGACTGTTGTGACTCTTCTCCACATGTATTCTTCGTCTGCAATCAAGGTTGAGGTAATTGCCCCTATCTCGAACATGCCATTCTTATGGAGAGGAAAAGAGCAAGAGAGCTAGTAGAAATAAGTAATGACTTGAAACCTTTGCTCAAAATTACCATATATTACTTTCTCTCATGTTGCATTGCAAAAAGTAAGTAAATAGCCAAGACAATGAAATAAGAATTACATCGCTCACACAAAATGACTAACAGGGACCATGGCAATGGGTGAGAATATATTAGCCTCGTGTAGGGGTGACAAATGATTATGTTTTGAACAATAGTAAGATCTACCACAGAAACATAGCTACAAACAACTTTTCTGAGAAACCAGGCTTACATGACTTCAGAATAATAAGGTGTGCCATGTAATTAAATTAATACTATAAGTCTGTGAGAGTGAGAGAGGGGACAGAAGTCTAAAGGCAGAAATACATGAAAAAAATGTTGATTTCTTAAACTTCTAAGAAATCTGAGATGAATCCCAGTAAAAATCTAGAGCATATTTTTCAAAGCATATTTAAAGAACACTGAGAAACAAAAAGACTAATCATCTGGAACCAGAATAGTTCACGAAGAACAAGTCATGCCAAAGTTTGTTGATATAGTGCATCAGAATTTCAGAAGGCATCTAAGAGATTTTCTCATGATAATTTTGGATCCAAATCCAATGAGATAAACTGTCATTCATTCACTTCTCCCATGTTTTCATCTTTTCTACAATAATTTTATGAGAAAGACGGATTCCTTTTGAAATTCTGATACATGATTTTTAAAAAACTTGAAATAGGGAAATAAGAGATAGGCAAAAGCAAACTCAAAAAAGAGAGGCAACAATAACTTCAATGTTAAGTACAAGAGTACTAGGCTACAGAGTATTAAGGTCTCCCCTTTCAGAACATCCTGGAGATTTTGTACTAAGGCTATAAGTGAAGCAAACTGACTCTAGGGAGAAGGCAGCCTCAAAGACACAGGACACAGAGTCTGAGAACCTTCAAAAATAACCACAGTCGGATCTTACCAAAATTCCACATTTAAGAGTAAATTAGCAGTAATTAGACATTAGGAGGTGAAGAATTTCAGATAATTTACTCAATCCACATCCATATTGATTAGCTACGCTGAAGATCAATTTGTTCAGAAGTCATTTCCTCTTCAAGATACCATGAAACTGTAATTTGTTTGTATTATTCTAACCCTTTTATCATCTCCTCCACTGTTTCCTTTTCTATGTCCTTACTTTAACTATTACCAGTTTACGAATTAATATTTTTTATATTGTATCTGTTTACTTACTTTGATTGTTTCCCTAATCGATAATGATTCCATTTCCAATTATGGATACTCACCTTTTGTTTAGTAGCCCCCATCCCACCAATCTCCTTATAGACAACTTTGATTAATTTAGTAGGATGCCTTTGTGACGGTGGACACATTAAATTTTAAAAAAAGTTATTTCCTCTTCTTCCAACATTTTTCAGGCTTCTCAACTAAGAACAAAACTGCTTTCAAATTTCACCATTTTTGCAAAAAGAATTTAAAGAAAAATTTTTTTAAAACTGATTTTTATATCCTACTACCTTACTGAATTCATTTATTAGTTCTAACAGGTTTCTTTGTTAGAGTCTTTAGGTTTTATATATATATAAAGGTTTATATATATGTGTGTGTGTGTATATATATACACACACATAGATATATACACATATATATACACACACATATATATAAATACACACACACACATATATATATACACACACACACATACACACACTTTAATTCTGGAATATATGTGCAGAATGTGCAGGTTTGTTACATAGGTATACACGTGCCATGGTTGTTTGCTCCACCAATCAACCTGTCATCTACATTAGGTATTTCTCCTAATGTTATCCCTCCCCTAGCACCCCACACCCTGACAGGCCTCGTGTGTGTGATGTTACCCTCCTGTGTCCATGTGCTCTCATTGTTCAACTCCCACTTATGAGTAAGAACATATGGTGTTTGGTTTTTTGTTCCTGTGTTAGTTTGCTGAGAATAATGGTTTCCAGTGTCATCCATGTCCCTGCAAAGGACATGAACTCTTCCTTTTTCATGGTTGCATAGTATTCCATAGTGTATATGTGCCACATTTTCTTTATCCAGTCTATCATTGATGGGCACATTTGGGTTGGTTCCACCACTTTGCTATTGTGACCAGTGCTGCAGTAAACATATACGTGCATGTGTCTTTATAGTAATAATTTATAAACCTTTGGGTATATACCCAGTAATGGGATTGCTGGGTCAAATGGCATTTCTGCTTCTAGATCCTTGAGGAATAGTCACATTGTCTTCCACAATGGTAGAACTAATTTACACTCCCACTCACAGTGTAAAATCATTCCTATTTCTCCACATCCTCTCCAGCATCTATTGTTTCCTGACTTTTTAATGATTGCCATTTTAACTGGCATGAGATGGTATCTCATTGTGGTTTTAATTTGCATTTCTCTAATGACCAGTGATGATGAGCTTTCTTTTCATATGTTTGTTGGCCAAATAAATGTCTTACTTTGAGAAATGTCTGTTCATATCCTTTGCCCACTTTATGATGGAGTTGTTTTTTCCTTGTAAATTTATATTATTTGTAGATTCTGGATATATTAGCCCTATGTCAGATGGATAGATTGCAAAATTTTTATCCCAATCTGTAGGTTACCTGCTCACTCTGATGATAGTTTCATTTGCTGTGCAGAAGCTCTTTAGTTTAATTAGATCTCATTTGCCAATTTTGGCTTCAGTTGCCATTGCTTTTGGTGTTTTAGTCATGAGATCTTTGTCCATGCCTATGTCCTGAAAGGTATTACCTAGGTTTTCTTCTAAGGTTTTTATGGTTTTAGGTCTTACGTTTAAGTCTTTAATCCATTTTGAGTTAATTTTTGCATAAGATGTAAGGAAGGGGCTCACTTTCAGTTTTCTGCACGTGGCTAGCCAGTTTTCCCAACACCATTTGTTAAACAGGGAATCATTTCCCTATTGCTTCTTTTTGTCCGGTTTGTCAAAGATCAGATGGTTGTATATGTGTGGCACTATTACTGAGGCTGCTGTTCTATTCCATTCATCTATACATCTGTTTTTGTACCAATACCACGTTGTTTTGGTTACTGTAGCCTCGTAGTATAGTTTGAATTCAGGTAGTGTAAAATTTTTTCATCAAAAATTAATTCCATAAATGTTAATGAGTCTAATCCCACTGTGTTTGTGCTGATGATTCCTATAGATCAACATTAATAAAGCAAGTGTCCAGCAGTGGCGGAAGCATACATGTAAACAAATAAAAAAGTTATTACTATATTAAGGAAACGATATATTAAATGAGAACTGTGTTGATGTAAGCAGTGTTGGAATGTCTTCCAAAAGAAGGCAACATTTTAGCTTCCTATAATTGCTAAGCTATATTGAATGTTAAGTATGTAAAATATGTAGATATAGGCCTTTTTAAAATTCCCACAATAATCCTATAGGTTATTTTATCATTAAAGAAGATGACACTGAGTGTAATGCTAAACAGCTAGACCAATGACACATTATCAGCACATAATGAGAGGAGGAATAAGACAAAGATCAAATTACTCTAGAGTCAAAGATGTTTCGCTTTAGGAACATCCCAGAAGGACAAGTTGTGAGATGGTTTTCAAATAGAGAATGAACCATGTATTTATTCATTTTTTCATTCCATAAATATTTTACCCTCTCTTAAGTTCCAGGCTCATGGATTTGAGGATATATAAACGTTAAGCCTGCCTTACATTCATGAATAAATTCCACCTAGTCATGGTGCATAATTTTAACATTTTATTTATTTTATACGATGTTGTATTTAATTCTTAAAGTTTTGTTTAGAATTTTTGCATCTGTGTTCACTAAGGATATTGGTAAGTAGATTTGTGTTTTATCTCATTTTCTTCTCCTTTATTTTTTCAAATTTTCATATAATGACAATTTACTGATAGAATGAGAAGAATATCTTCCCTTTTGATTTTCTGGAAGAATTTGTGTACAATTAATATTATTTTATCTTTAAATATTTGTTAGAAATTCAAGGGGAAACATCCAGACCTGAGGTTTTTCTTATGAGAGGATCTTAGCTATAATTTCAATTTATTTTATGAAAGTGTGTTATTCAGGTTATATTTTCTTGAGGGAGCTTTTTTTGGCAACTTCTGTCTTTCAATGACTTGTTCATTTAATATAAATTATAAATTTATTTTCTTGAGGGAGCTTTTGCAATTTCTGTTTTTCAACGACTTGTTCATTTAATCTAAATTGTTAATTTGTTTTCTTTCATTCTCTCTCTCTCAAGAGAATTAAGTAAATGTTTATATCTATTTTATCTTCAAACTTTTGGGTTTTTTAATCTTTAAGACTTATACTATATATTATCATCAAAGTAGTTATAATAATCCTATGTTAACCTCTTAATAGCTTTAGAACATATATTGAAGCCATATCTCTCATTTTGGATATTAGTCACAAAAGTTTTTGCTATTTCTTGTTAATTGCTCTGCTCAACGATTTGTGAATATAGTTTTATTAAGTCAAATGACCAACATTAACTTTTGATTTTGTTTTTCTGTTATTTCACTGATTTCCAATCTAATCTTTATCATTTTCTCTTTTTAATTTTGTTTATAATAGACACAAAGAATTTGTACATGTTTAAGGTGTTGAGAATGGTGTTTCAATACATGTATACATTGTAGAGAAATCAAATCAGAGTAGTGAATATATCTGTAACCTCGAATCTTTATCATTTCTTTCTGGTGATAATTTTCAAGATCACCTTCTCTAGCTATCTTGAAATATACAATATATTGTTTGTTAGAGTCATTCTGCTATGTAATAGAACACCAGAACTTATTCTTCCTATTAAACTGTAACTTTGTACTCATTAACAAACCTCTCCTCATCCCTTTACCCAGACTCTCCCAGACTCTGATAACCACTATTCTACTCTTGACTTCTATGTGATCAGTTTTTTAAGATTCAACATATGAGTGAGATCATGTAGTATTTGTCTTTCTGTGCATGGCTTATTTCTCTTAACATTATTTCTTCCAGTTTTAGCTATGTTCCCATGAATAATAGGTTTTATTCTTTTTATTAATAGTATTCCGTTGTGTATCTGTATCACAATTGCTTTATCTATTCATCTGTTGATGAACATTGAGGTTGATTCCATCTCTTTGCTACTGTGGATAGTGCTGTAATAAACAGGATTCAGGTATCTCAACTTTCTGATTTTAATTCCTTTGGATTTATATAGAGTAGTGAAATTGCTGGATTGTATGGCAGTTCTATTTGTAGTTTTTGAGGAACCTCCATACTTTTATCCATAATGGCTTTGCTGAAATACATCCCACCAACAAGATGTAAGAGTTTATCTTTCTGATCTTTATCATTTTCTTTCTTCTACTTACCTTGGATTTAGTGTGTTCTTCTTGTAGATAATTAAAATTGAAGCTGCAGTTATTTATTTGAGACCTTCTTCTCCAGTTGAGAGATTTATTGCTATAAAATTTCTTGTAAATACCACAAAAGTTAGTGACTTCTCACAAATTTATATCAAAATTTATATTTCCACTAGCATCACATTAAAATACCTTGTGTTTCACTAACATACAGTTCAAAATGCTATCTACTATCCCTTTACATTTCTTCTTTAACTTGTGAGTTTAGAAATATTTCATTTAGTTTCCAAATATCTTAGAATTTTACAAATAGCTTTTTGTTATTGATTTCTAATCAATAACATTTTCATCATGATCAGAGAACATATTATGATGTGACTTTAAAAAATGTGTTGAGACACGTTTTCTATCCCAGAATATGATCTGACTTATTATAGTTACAGGTGCACTTGAGAAAAACACATACTTTTCTGTTGTTGGGTAGAGTGTTCTACAAAGGTCAGTGAGGTAAATCGCTTGATAGTTTCCATCTTCTACATCCTAACTGATTTTCTTTTTTTAATTATACTTATTCTATAATTTATTGATATACTGATATTGAAAATAAAATAAGCTTATTATTAAATGTCCCTTTGCAAGTCTATGTCTTATGTATCTATATTTGCTTCGTTTTATAATTCATAAATATATAAACATTTAGCATTCTTATGTACTCTTGAGTAATTGATATTTTTATCATTATGAAATATCCCCTTTACCCTGGTGATATTATTCGCTGTTAAATCTACTTCGTCTGATATTAATGTAGTCACACCAGTTTTCCTTAGATTACTGGTAGCACGGCATATGTTTTGTCACATTTTTTACTTTGATCTACATTTTTTTCTCTTTGCACTCAACATAGTCGGCATTATGCTGCTACTTTTTACCTACAACTGCTATTTATTATATACTACCTAATGTATGTAGGCAGCATAGAGTTGGGTGTTGCTTTTCATTCTACCTGACAATCTTTGTCTTTTAATTTAGGTGTGCAGATTATTTATAGTTAAATGTTTAGGTTTAAGATTATCATCTTACTGTTTGTTTTCAATCTTTTTCATTTCCTTTTTGTTTCCTTCCTCTTATTTCTCTCTCCATTTCCTTCCTTCCTTCCTTCCTTCCTTCCTTCCTTCCTTCCTTCCTTCCTTCCTTCCTTCCTTCCTTCCTTCCTTCCTTCTCTTTCTTTTTTTCTCTCTCTCTCAAAGAAGTTAAATATATTTTTATATCTATTTCATCTTCAAATTTTTGTTGTGTTTTTTAATCTTTAAGATTTATGCTATACACCTTTATGCTTTGGAACACTCCAGTGGAAGACTGTAGCATCTCAATAGCTGCAGGTAATGTTCTTACACTCAGAAATGTATTAGCTGAAGATATATTTCAAATGTTTATCTTGTTCCATTCATTCAATTGAATACCAGTTTCTGTTAGTTTTTATAGTTAGATCTATAATCTATACTTTTAGTTATTATTTCATGTATTATTCCTGCACAATAATTTAATTTCAAACTTTGTGTCCTAATGTTATTGATTGATTTGTGTTTCCTCATTCTCAAATTCATATATTGAATCCTTAATGACAAGTACTTCATAATGTCACTGTATTTGGAGATAGGGCCTTTAAAGAAGTAATTACATTCAAGTGAGTCAAGGTTGAACCCTGATTCAGTCTGACTGTTGTCCTTGTAAGGAGAGGAGATTAGGACATGCAGAGAAATACCAGGTGCATGTGTGCACAGAGGGACAAGCGTATGAAGAGGTAACAAGAGATCAACCATCTGCAAACTAAGGAGAGAGTCCTCAGAGAAAACTAATCCTGTCAGCACCTTGATCCGGGACTTCCATCCTTAAGAACTGTAAAAACATAAATTTCTGTTGTATACACCTACCAGTTTGTGTTATTTGTTATCAAAGGCCTAGCAAACTAATACAATTAGAAAACAACGATTGATCTTTTTTCACAACACTAGATAATAAATTTAGAAATCGCTTGCCTGGTAGTTTTCTGCTATGTGTATTCTTGTCTGGGGTCGCTTAAACAGCTGGCAGCTGGCAGCTGGGCTTAACTGAAAAGTCAATCATAATTTTGCTCACACGTCTGGTGCTTTGATATTCCTTCAATTTCCCTTTCTATTTCCATGTGTTTTCTCCTTATTCAGTATTACAGTTTAATTGTCTTCCGAGTATGGTCACTGGATTTCCCAGAATGAAAGCATAAGCTACTAGGTATCTAAAGTCCCAGATCCTGAACTAGGACAACAGCACTTTTGCCATATTATATTGGTTAAGGCAAGTCATCAATTTAGCCGAGAGACAAGGGCTGGGTGTTAGGGTCTACTTGATTGGTGATGTGGCATTACAAGGCGAGAAGGAATGTATGGTGGTGTTCTTTAAAAACTGTTACACAATCACTCTTTTCATTTATTTTCTTTGTGCATAGCAAAGTTTAATGCTATTTCTAAAGCAGACTCAAGAAAAATATATTATTCTCCATTTACAAAAAAAGCATTCCAAATTTAGTTATTTAGAAATGCTAATTTCTGAAGTAGCAGCACACATTATTAATGCTCTAGCAGTTCATTCCAGAAAATTCTAGGATGTTAAACAATTAAGACTCATCCTCTAAGTATCTCTTCACATAAAACCTCACCATTCAGTAGGTAACATGTGTGTCCTTTCTCATCTTTTTCCTCTGTTGTGATGTGGAGCTTAGTTTATATTTTTCTCTTATTTACAACCCACCCACATAAAAATAAATTGTCCTTTTTTTCTTTTACTTTTAGTTATCATGTAACAATTGTACAAATTTATGAAAACACTGAGTGATATTTCCCTACATACATACCATGTGTAATGATTAAATCAGGATAATTAGCATATCCATTGCTTAAAATATTTATCATTTCTTTTGGTGAACATTCAAAATCCTCTCTTCTAGCTTTTTGAAGTTATACAATAAATTATTATTAACTATGTTCATCCTGGAGTGCTATAGACCATTAGAACTTATTGCTTCTTTCTTGCTTTAATTTTGTGTCTGTCAATTAACGTCTTCCTCTCCTCCCCTCCTCCTTACCCTTCCCAAACTCTAATAACCACAATTTTATTCCCTATTTCTATGAGATCAAATTTGTTTTGCACTCCCATATGAGTGAGAACATGGGATGCTTATATTTCGGTGCTTGAATTATTTCACTTATTATAATGTCCTCCAGGTTCATCCGTTACCACAAAAAATGGGATTTCAAGCATTTTTATGGTTGAATGTTATTTCATTGTGTGTGTGTGTGTGTGTGTGTGTGTGTGTGTGTATTTTTTCTTAACACCATATTTTTCCATCCATTCATCTGTTGATAGACATTTAGGTGTGTTTCATATCTTGGCTATTGTGAATAGTGCTGCAATAAACATGGAAATGCATATATATCTTCGATATACTGATTTGCTTGTCTTTGGATAAATATCCAGTTATAGGATTTCTGGGTTCTATGGTAGGTATCTTTTAATTTTTTTTAGAAATCTCCATACTGTTTTCATAATGAATGTATTAATTTACATTCCAACCAACAGTGTATAAGAGTTCTCTTTTCTCTGAATCCTAACCAGTATTTGTTTTTTTTTTTTTTTTTTTTTTGTCTTTTTGCTAATAGCCATTGTAACTAGGATGAAACGTTCTCATTATGGTTTTAATTTCATTTCTCTGATGACGTGATGTTGAGCGTGTTTTTTTTTTCATATATTTGTTGGTCATTTGAATATCTTTTCCTTAGAAATGTCTATTCAGATCATTTGCCTATTTTTAAAGTAAACTATTGGTTTTTGTTGTTGTTGTTGCTGTTTTTGCTGTTGAGTTCCTTGTATATTCTGGATATAGGTCCTTTATTGGATGGACAGTTTGCAAATGTTTCCTTTTTTTTAAAAATTGTACTTTAAGTTCTAGGGTACATGTGCACAACGTGCAGGTTTGTTACATATGTATACATGTGCCATTTTGGTGTGCTGCACCCATTAACTTGTCATTTACATTAGGTATATTTCCTAATGCTATCCCTCCCTCTTTCCCCCTCCCCACAAGAAGACCTGGTGTGTGATGTTTCCCTTCCTGTGTCCCAGTGATATCATTGTTCAATTCCCACCTATGAGTGAGAACATGTGGTATTTGGTTTTCTGTTCTTGCGATAGTTTGCTGAGAATGATGGTTTCCGGTTGCATCTTTGTCCCTACAAAGGACACAAACTCATCCTTTTTTTGTGGCTGCATAGTATTCCATGGTGTATATGTCCCACATTTTCTTAATCCAGTCTGTCACTGATGGACATTTGGGTTGATTCCAAGTCTTTGCTATTGTGAATAGCGCCGCAATAAAACATACATGTGCATGTGTTTTTATAGCAGCATGACTTATAATCCTTTGGGTATATACCCAGTAATGGGATGGTTGGGTCAAATGGTATTTCTAGTTCTAGATCCTTGAGGAATCACCATACTGTTTTCCACAATGGTTGAACTAGTTTACAGTTCCACCTACAGTGTAAAAGTGTTCCTATTTCTCCACATACTCTCCAGCACCTGTTGTTTCCTGATTTTTTAATGATTGCCATTCTAACTGGTGTGAGATGGTATCTCATTGTGGTTTTGATTTGCATTTCTCTGATGGCCAGTGATGATGAGCATTTTTTCATGTGTCTGTTGGCTGTATGAATGTCTTCTTTTGAGAAGTGTCTGTTTATATCCTTTGCCCACTTTTTGATGGGGTTGTTTGTTTTTTTCTTGTAAATTTGATTGAGTTCTTTATAGGTTCTGGATATTAGCCCTTTGTCAGATGAGTAGATTGCAAAACTTTTCTCCCATTCTGTAGGTTGCCTGTTCACTCTGATGGTAGTTTCTTTTGCTGTGCAGAAGCTCTTTAGTTTAATTAGATCCCATGTGTCAATTTTGGCTTTTGTTGCCATTGCTTTTGGTGTTTTAGACATGAAGTCCTTGCCCATGCCTATGTCCTGAATGGTATTACCTAGGTTTTCTTCTAGGGTTTTTATGGTTTAAAGTATAGCATTTAAGTCTCTAATCAATCTTGAATTAATTTTCATATAAGGAGTAAGGAAAGGATCCAGTTTCAGCTTTCTACTTACGGCTAGCCAGTTTTCCCAGCACCCTTTGTTAAATAGGGAAACCTTTCCCCATTTCTTGTTTTTGTCAGGATTGTCAAAGATCAGATGACTGTAGATGTGTGGTATTATTTCTAAGGGCTCTGTTCTGTTCCATTGGTTTTGGTACCAGTAATTGGAAAAAACTGCTCTAAAGTTCATATGGAACCAAAAAAGACCCCGCATTGCCAAGACAATCCTAAGCCAAAAGAACAAAGCTGGAGGCATCACGCTACCTGACTTCAAACTATACTACAAGGCTACAGTAAGCAAATGTTTTCTTTTATTCTAGAGATTGTCTTTTCACTCTGTTGATTGTTTCCTTTTCTGAGCAGAAACTTTTTAGTTTGATATAGTCTCATTTGTCTATATTTAGTTTTGTTACCTATGCTTTTGAAGGTTTGCCAATAAAATATTCACCCAAACCAGTGTCCTGAATCATTTCTGCTATGTTTTTTCTTAGCAGTTTTATAGTTTTGGGTACTGTATTTGTCTTAATTCATATTGAGTTGATTTTTATATATGGTGGTATATAGTAGTCTGGTTTATTTTTTGCATATTCATATCCTGTTTCTCAGTACCATTTATTGATAAGGCTGCCTTTTTCCAATGTATGTTCTTGGCACCTTCATCAAAAATTGGTTGGCTATAAATACATAGATTTGTTTCTGGGTTCTCTATTCCATTTCATTACTTTCTGTGTTTTTATACCAATACCATGATGTTTTGGTTACTATAGCATGTAGAATATTTTGAAAACAGATGGTGTGATGCTTTCGGCTGTGTTATTTTTGTTAAGTATTGCTTGAACTATTCAGGGTCTTTTGTCACTCCATACAAATTTTAGGATTCCTTTTTATTTGAAAGATGCCATAGGTATTTTGACCGGCATTGTATTGAATCTGTGCATTGCTTTGGTTAGTATCTCATTTTAACAATATTAATTATTCCAGTTGAGAGTGGGATGTCTTCTGATTTGTGTGTGTGTGTGTGTGCGTGTGTGTTTCCCCTCTGATTTCTTTCATCAGTGTTTGTAAAGGTTTTCATCTCTTTGAGTAAATTTACTTTTAAGTATTTTATGTACCTATTGTAAATCAATTGCTTTATTTCTTTTTCAGTTAGTTCATTATTAATGTACAGAAACATTATTGATTTTTATATATTGATTATGTATTCCACATCTTTACTGAATTTGTTTATCTGTTCTAAGAGTTTTTTGGTGGAGTCTTTAGCTTTTTCTATATTTAATATCGTATTATGTACAATGAAATAGAATTTTATTTCATTCTTTCTAATTGAAAACCCTCTTATTTCTTTTCTTGCCTAATTGCTCTGGCTATGATTTCCAGTACTATGTTGAATAGGAGTGGTAAAAGCGACCATCCTTATCTTGTTCAGTTCTTAGATACAAAGCTTTTAGCTTGTTGCTGTTAAGTACAATGTTAGCTGTGCGTTTGTTATGTACCCTCCTCGTTGTGTTGAGGAATGTTCCTTCAGTATCTAATTTATTGATAACTTTTGTCATAAAGGATGTTGAATTATATTGAATGCTTATGCTGCCTCTATTGAGATGATCATCTGTTTTTTATTCTTCATCATGTTTATGTAACGAAATAAATTTACTGGTTTGCATATGTTGAATAATCCTTGCATCACTGGGATAAATCTCACTTGTTCATGATGTACCTTTTTTATGTGCTGTTGGATTCAATTTGACTGCTAATATTTTGTTGAAGATTTTCCTATCCTCATCAAGGATACTGGCCTGCAGTTTTCTTTTTGCTGTGTCCTTGTCTGGTTTTGTTATCAGGGTAATGCTGGCCTCATAGAATCAGCTAAAAAAATCCCTCCTCTTCAGCTTTATGAGTTTGAGAATTGCTATAAATTATTCTTTAACAGTTTGATGGAATTCAATACAAGTACCATTTGGTACTGGGCTTTTCTTTGTTGGGAGCCTTCTTATTACTGATTCAGTTTTGGTACTCTTTCTTTTAGGGTTTCTATTTATTTTTTGTTCAGTCTTGAAAGATTATATGTATTCTCCATTTTCTCTACATTTTCCAATATGTTGGTATACAGTTGTTTCTAATAGTTTCAAATAATCTTTTATATT
This sequence comes from Macaca mulatta, assembly GCF_049350105.2. Taxonomy (NCBI): domain Eukaryota; kingdom Metazoa; phylum Chordata; class Mammalia; order Primates; family Cercopithecidae; genus Macaca; species Macaca mulatta. The sequence goes on along the minus strand of NC_133407.1, from coordinate 179,680,694 downwards.
TCTGTGGTATCAATTGTAATGTTTCCTCTTTAACTTCTGATTTTGCTTGCGTCTCTCTCTTCCTTTTTGTTTTAGATTAGCTGATGGTTTATGAAATTTGTTTCTCCTTTCAAAAAGCCAACTATTTTTTCTGTTGATATTTTCTATTTTTTACTTCTATCTTGTTTACTACTTCTCTGGTCTTTATTATTTATTTATTTATTATTTATTATTATTTATTTATTATTTGTTTCTTTATATGAATTTGGGGTTTGGTTTGTTCTTGCTTTCTTTCTACTTTTTTGATTTAGGCATTTATCACAAAAAAAATTCCCTTTCAGTACTGACTTAGCTATATCCCATAGGTTGTAGTGTGTTGTATTTCTACTTTTATGTGTTTTAATTTTCTACATTTCCTCTGAATTTCTTCATGGACAAGTTTCTCCTTTGGGTATATGTTGTTTAATTTTTTATTTACTTGTACAACTTCTAGTTTCTCTCGTTATTAATATCTAATATTATTGTACTGTGGTCTGAGAAGACACGTGACGTAAGTTTACTTTTAAAAATGTCATTGAGATTTGTTTTATGGCCTAACATATTATCTATCTTGGAGACTGTTTCATATACTGTTGAAAATAATGCAGATTCTGCAGCTGTTAGATGAAATGCTCTGTAAATATCTGTTAGGTCCATTTGGTCTACAGCACAGTTTAAGTCTAATGTTTATTTGTTGATTTTCTTGTTAGATGATCTTTCTAATGCTAAAAGTCAGATATTGTAGTGCCCAGCTATTACTGTATTGGAGTTGATATCTGTCTATGGCTCTAATAATACTACATATCTGGATGCTCTGTGTGTTGGGTTCATATACCTCAACAATTTTTACATCCTCTTTGTCCATGATCTTCTTTCTCTCTTTTCATTTTTTTTTTTTTTTTTTTTGAGACGGAGTCTCGCTCTGTCGCCCAGGCTGGAGTGCAGTGGCGCGATCTCGGCTCACTGCAAGCTCTGCCTCCCGGGTTCCTGCCATTCTCCTGCCTCAGCCTCCCGAGTAGCTGGGACTACAGGCGCCCACCACCGCGTCCGGCTGGTTTTTTTTCGTATTTTTTAGTAGAGACGGGGTTTCACCGTGTTAGCCAGGATGGTCTCGATCTCCTGACCTCGTGATCTGCCCGTCTCGGCCTCCCAAAGTGCTGGGATTACAGGCTTGAGCCACCGCACCCAGCCTCTTCTTATATTTTTCAACTTAAGGTATACTTTGTCTAAGTGCAGCCACTCCTGCATTTCTTCGGTTTCTATTTGTGGAGAATATCTTTTTCCATTCCTTCCCTTTCAGTCTATGTGTGTTTTTCCAAGTGAAATGAGTATCTTTTAGGCAGTCTATAGTTAGGTCATAATTTTTTATTCATTCAGCTGGTCTATATTTTTAACTGGATATTTTAAATTATTCACTTTCGAGGGTGTTATTAAGTGTTAAGGATTACCATTGTCATTTAGTTCATTGAACTCCTATTGTTTAGAATATCCTTTTTCCCTCACTTCCTCTCTAATTATTTATCTTTGCAGTATGGTGGGGTTTTCTTTAACAATAATGTTTGATTCCTTTCTCTTTCTGATTTGTGTATTTGTTCCTCCATTGAAACACAAAAATATAAAACTCATCTCTTTCTGTGCCATCTCTAATTACATACAGTAAAACATAAAATGGGTGTTTATTTCTGATATTTATAATTGCAAGTAAAAAGCTACACTTAAAAATTTTACTTCAGATAACGAAAAATAACTGAACATCAGAAATTTCTTTAAAAATAATAAATATAACTTTATTTTAAAGTGCTGTATATTGTATGAACAATTTAGAAGACATAAATAGTTCTTCTGAATTGCTACATCCATTATTTTACAGCATGAATGTTTTCTTTAAAAAGTGAAACTACTGAATAAAACAAAAAGGCCACATCTCCTCTAATATTTTGTTATATTTTGGTTACGTCTAACAGAAAAAAAGATAAGTGAAAGTTACAGACTTCCTTCAATAATAAGAATTAAAATGCAATCAAAATGTTTAAATAGTATTAAGAGTCCGAAAATTAAAACAACACACTTCCATAATATTCTCTCTTAAGACAGTATTTAATGAAATGAAGCACTGAAATGTGAAATAGCCTTACTTTCTGTGCATTCTTTTTGTTTTTTAGAATTAATTTTTAAATATTGAAAACATACCAAGATAAACATAAAATATACAAAATTTGTAGCTGCGACTCTCGAATACCTGAACCCTAATGCTTTGTACCTCCCAAGCTCTGTAGAGTACAGAAAAGCTATATAGATGTTTCCAGGAAAATAAATAGTTTTATTTATTGACAGTAACTGCAGCCCCAAGTCATAATAAATATTAAGTATATAAGAATTTAATCTTGGAGGTAGTTTAAGAGAATCAGTATCATTATTGTTGTTATTATTTTCTAAACGACCTGAATTCTTCCTTAATAATTAAACTAGGCCATGCATTGGGTTTTATAATTTATGTTATTTAATCATTTGTTCAGTGATACATTTGGCTGCTACAATGGTAAGAACAATCATATTTGCTATTTTAACAGAGGTAACCTTGACATTACATTAGTTAATACCATCTGCGTCAAAGAAAAAGCTTGTAAAATAGAAAAAACCAAGTTACTCAATATAGGATATTGCAGCTATTTCACAAGATCAGGTGATTAAAAGGACTCCTAATACTTCATAGGATGTATTCACATCCATATAAGAGTTGAATAAAGGTAAACAATATAGCATAGGAAGACAAAAAATGTATGCATAATCATCAGGGACTTTTGTCATCCTGGCATAGTTACCTAGAGTCTTTTTTTAATTGTACAACACATACTTAGTATTTAGATTATGAACTCCAAAATAATATGCAAGGAAAATCGGTTCAGGAAAGCCTAACCCAACATTTACAGTGGGGCCTTTTATAGCCTATTGGTCACATAGACAAATCTGGCTGTACGACCAGTTAAATCAGGTTTATACCATCAATCTTTATATTCTCAACATAGAAAAGCTAGCCATAATTCCCTGCAGAAGAGTTTCAAACTTTAAAAAGCATATCAATTAATCAGTTATTATTCCTTCTCATACTCATTTTGATCAAGGTATAGCTTTAGCCTTTTAATTTGAGTCCTGGATAGAGAAAGAGAAACTTAGCCTGGGACTACATTTGAGGATATATTTATTAAGACCTTCTAGAAATTACAAAGGAAAGCAATTCAAAAGACATGAGTCCAACAAATTCTGAGTAGGATACATATGATTTTTTAAAGAATCAACCTGAATACAAATCACAGTAAAACCAAAAGATGATGAAAAAATAGAACAATAGATCATTTAAAAGAGAAACAGATCATTTTCAAAGTAGCAATATTTATTGACAGAAGACACCAATAACTGCAACAAACTTCAGAAGAAAATGGAATGTGTTGAAGGAAAATAACTTCCATATTCATATTTCGTACCCAGCAAAATGGCTTAAGAATAAAAATAAAATTATTTCCACAATAAACAAACAGGAAAAAAATTAAACCGAGTGTGACACTACCAAAATCATAAAGGCAATTATTAAGGACACAACTCAGACAAAATGAATGTCATCCTAGAGAGTATATCTATGATGGGACAACTTCTGAGGTACAAAGAAAATGGTAATTAAATGAGTGAATCTAATATGCACCAATGTTTTAAGCAGTACTAATAATTTATAATAGATAACAATGTTTTTTTCTTTAATTGACAAAATAACATGGAAGCCAAGAACTAGATAAGCAGAGTGCAATTGCTTTAGGGGCCTAGTATATGTGTAATTGCTGGATAGATGAAGGGATTATATTCAGATTTGATCAATTGTAACTATATCTTCACATTATAATCTATACAAACATATTTGAAATGATTAAGAACATCATATGTGACTCCCAATTACAGAAAGCCACAATATATTCAAAGAATTACAAGAAAGGAGAGAAAAAGAAATATGAACAAATGTAGTTCAAAAATGTAGGAGAGGCTGGGCGCGGTGGCTCAAGCCTGTAATCCCAGCACTTTGGGAGGCTGAGACGGGCGGATCACGAGGTCAGGAGATGGAGACCATCCTGGCTAACACGGTGAAACCCCGTCTCTACTAAAAAATACAAAAAACTAGCCGGGCGAGGTGGCGGGCGCCTGTAGTCCCAGCTACTCGGGAGGCTGAGGCAGGAGAATGGCGTAAACCCGGGAGGCGGAGCTTGCAGTGAGCCGAGATCACGCCACTGCACGCCAGCCTGGGTGACAGAGCGAGACTCCGTCTCAAAAAAAAAAAAAAAAAAAAAATGTAGGAGAAAAGATAAATATCAATTATTAAATATGTCAATGACTACATAGAATATAAACTCAGTATTTATTTTAAAAGTAAAAGTTGTCAAAGTTGACTAACAACTCCAAGCATACACTTTTATAAGACACAGTTAAATCATAAAGACAAAGAACATTTTTAAAAAGGGAAGAAAATTAAAATCTACTCAAAAGAAAGTAATTGCTGCAGCCATAATATAATCTTGCAAAACAGATGCTAAGGGGGAAAAGTTGTTCTAGGCATAAATAATTTCATTTATAAAGATTAAATATTAAATATTTAATTTTCCAGAAAGCTAAGTCCATTTTAATTTCATATACACCATTAATAGAGGATTCATGTTTATAAAGAAAATTTTTCAAAACTACACATAGAAATGGACAAGACTAACATAATAGTGAAATATCTTAAAGTACTGCCCCAATAATTGAGGTATCCAAAATATCAATATGGATATTGAAAATGGAAACAAAATAATTGAGTCTGACATTTATTGGATATATCCATAAAGAACACCATAGCTCAAAATTGCAGACTATAAATGTTTTCTGAATAAAGCAAGTTTCAACAAATTCTCTGTATTTGACATAATACGCCATATCTCTCTGACAATAATGCAATTAAGCTGGACATCAAAACAATGACACTAACAATAAAAATTTAGACAATTTTCATGTGTGAAAATGTAAAAACATCTCTCAATGATCTATGATTGAATAAACAATTAAATATATGTGTAACTTGACTTTTGCTTCAACTAAGTTTGTAGAAAGCCACAGGACAATGTCACTCCTACCCTAACAAGCTCTAGCTAGAAAGATATACTAAATCAAGAGTCCATCTAAGAGCTAACTAACAAGGTAAATCAAATTCCAAACATCACAGTGGCAAGTACCTCCCAAGAGACAGGACACAAACATTATTCCACCTTTGACAGACTTCAAAAAGAGAGGAGACTGCCGTAAAGCAGATAACAAGAAAATGACTGTTTACCAAGTCCTGCAAGTCTGAGCATTTTGACCAGACACAACCAGTCTGTTTTCATCAGCGCTTTTCTATTGGCTTTTGTGGAGCACTGATGAGAAGATGGAGAAGGACAGGAAAAAGACAGACTCAGCCTCAGGCAGAGAAACACCACATAGATTTTAGTTTCTCTATTCCTGGAATTTCACTTTGCCCCAGCTCCCCGCAAAGACCAGACAAAGTCCAGACTTACTGTCTCTGGAAAAGGAGTAGAAGCAAAAAGGCAATGCTACGGGAGGAGGCCCAGAAAAGCGCTTCCCTCATGTGCTCCTGCCTGAGTCCTCAATTGCACAAGGCAGATTTTTAGTACCTTGGACTTTTGGGTCTGCCTAGGGTGGGGTGAGTGGTAGGCAGGAAAGCTAATAAGGCTTTGAAAGTAACCCCAGGTGCACAGGGTCTGTCTGAGACCCCAGGCTGAAGGAGAGCAGAGAAAGCTCCCCTCTACCATGATCTTTACATCACACCTTAAATATTTGTAAAACACATATAAAACTAAGGATTTGAAGCCAGATTATCTAAAGAACTGTTACAATAATAACAAAAATAACAAAATATTAAAAACTCAATACGAGCTACCAAGATTTGATTAGCTGCTTCCTCAAAAATGATGCATAAACAGATACAAGCACATGAAAACATGCTTCATATATTTCATTAAGAAAACTAGCCGGGCGCGGTGGCTCAAGCCTGTAATCCCAACACTTTGGGAGGCCGAGACGGGTGGAATACGAGGTCAGGAGATCGAGACCATCCTGGCTAACACGGTGAAACCCCGTCTCTACCAAAAAAAATACAAAAAACTAGCCGGGCGTGGTGGCGGGCGCCTGTGATCCCAGCTACTCGGGAGGCTGAGGCTGGAGAATGGCGGGAACCTGGGAGGCGGAGCTTGCAGTGAGTTGAGATCTGGCCACTGCACTGCAGCCTGGGCCACAGAGCAACACTTCATCTCAAAAAAAAAAAAAAAAAAAAAAGAAAGAAAGAAAACTAGAGAAGAAATGAGCTAATTGTCTGTCTCAAGATATTAGAAAAAACAATAGCAAAGTAATCTCAAGAAATTAGAAGCAAAGAAATCATCACACAAGAAATGATGTAGAAAGCACTCATAATAGAGAGAATCAATACATTTAAAATTTGGTTCTTGAACAGACTTACCAAATTCGAAATGACTAAAATTGATTAGAAAAGAAAGAAAGAGAACACTAGTCAAAAATAACTTAATCTAGTCAACACTGCAGACACTATATACATTGAAAATATAAGTAGTTGTGAATAACTTTTTAATGGATCTATTCTCTACTACAATAAAATGTATCAATCTTAAATGTTTTGCTAATTTTATACAACCATATTAGCACTAACACAATCAATAAATAGAAAACACTTCAGCCTAAAAGATTTCCTCAAGCTCCTCTACATAGATCCTCTCCTCCACACCCTGCCTTAACTATCCACTAGTCTGCTGTCTGTCAGTTTTGCAATTCTAAAATTTCTATAAATGGAATCATATAGAAATTTCATTTTGATTTCAATTAATGCAATTTTTATGTTGCAATGTTAATCTATGTTTTCTGTGCATTAATAGTTAATTTATCTTTATTGCTGAGTGATATTTTATGACATGGATAAATTCAAATGTATCTGTTCACCAATTGGGTTTCTTCCCATTAAGGGCTGTGACAAAGAATATTGTTGTAAACTTTTGTGTGTGTGTGTCTTTGCTGAATTGTTTTCTGTTGTGTTTGTCCCCAGCACTAGAATTTTGCTAGAACATAGTAAGGTTTATTACATATGTTTGAAATTAATTATGTTCCTCAAGTGGCATAGCATACAGAAAAAAGTGAGAGAATAATTTTCTAAAAGACAGACCTTGCTGACTCTTCCAATGACACTTTGCATTTCCTTAGGTGAGTCGCTTATAACCTCAATTCAGCCTCCACTTGTCAAATGAGAAAAATAATGAGTGCCTGCCTCGGAGGGATGATGTGAGGATTTATAACATTATATTGCGTATAAAATTGCTCTGTGCTTCTAGCAAAAGAATGCAATTTAAATACAACAAATTATGTTCATATTTTATATCAGCTTGCATCTGTTTTCTAGTGGTCTGATTACATCAGTTTTAGCAAAAGTTAAAAAAATTCTACTGCTGTTCTAATGTCATATAATAATCCTAATGACTCTGAAAAAAGTATATCCTGAAGCTAAGTCAATAATTACACAGTAAAATTGTTTTACAATTGAAATAATACCAAACATGTCCTAGAAATATTTCCACAATTCATAAACCTCAGCTTCTTACTGTGACCTAGAGGTCTTGTTGTATATAGAAGAAAATGACTCCTGCAGGTCACACTTGCTGTATATTTGTATGCACACAAAATGATCCTTGAGAAGCACATTAGTTAGATGTATGGCATAATTGCATATAATTGAATTCACATGCTTCTCTGCAATAAAGTGGAAGTGTCAAAAAAAAGTTATACATTAATTTTCTTTTAGTTACAATGATAAATTGGAAATTCATTTTAGCACTAAATAATCTTCTGCAGCCTAAAAGATGGCAAATTGGAAGGGAAAGAGAAAAAGAAAAATATCGATTAAAAGTTATTTGGATCACAGCAAATAGTATGGTTGGAGAACGTTAAAGTTTGAACATCTTAAAATTATAATAGCTGAAAGTTAATAGAATATAGACACAACTTTGGATAATTAAAAGTGGAAATGGTAGATATAGCAAACAGTAATGGTATTAAAATATACATTGTAAATTCACAAAAATACTGAAATCATGAGAATTTCAACAGATTGCACATTAAAGTATAGTCACACATCACATAATAACATTGTGGTGAATGAGGAACCACATATACTTATGAAGCTATTTACTTTGTAGCTGTCATAATGTCACAGAGCAAGACATCACTCGTGTTTGTGGAGATGATATAAATAAACCTACTATGCTGTCAGTCATATAGATGTGTGGAACATATGATTATGTACAGTACCTAATACTTGATAATAACAATAAATGACTATGTTACTGGTTTATATATTTACCATAATACACTTTTTATCATTATTTGGAGTACACTCCTTCTACTTACTAAAAAAAAAAAAAAAAGTTAACTGTAAAACAATCTCAGGCAGGCCCTTCAGAAGGCTTTCCAGAAGGCGGTACTGGTATTATAAAAGATGACAGCTCCATGCATGTTATTACCCTTGAAGACTTTCCAGTGGTAAAAGATGTGGAGGTAGAAGACAGTGATACTGATGTTCCTGACCCTGGGTAAATCTAGACTAATATGTGTGTTTGTGTCTTCGTTTTAAACGAAATTTAAAAAGTAAAAAAAAAAAAAAATGAATTAAATTAAAAATAGAAAAAAGCTTACAAAGTAATGATATAAAGAAAATATTTTACTAAAGCTATACAAAGTGTGTTTTAAGTTAAGCATTATTTAAAAAGCCCCAAAGTTACAAAAAAAAAAAAAAAAAAGAGAAAAAGTTAATAAAGCAAATTAGAGTAAGCTAAGGTTAATTTATTACCGAAGAAAGAAAGTTGTAAACACATTTAATGTAGCCTAACCAGGCAGTGTTGATAAAGTCTGCAGTAGTGTACGGTAACATCTTAAGCCTTCCCATTCACTCACCACTCACTCACTGGCTTACTCAGAGCAACACCCTATCCTGCAAGCTCCCTTCAATGTAAGTGCCTTACACAGGTGTACCATTTATTATCTTTTACATAGTATGTTTACTGCCACTTTTCAATGTTTAGATACAATAATATTAACATTGTGTTACAATTGCCTACAGAATTCAGTATGGTAACATGCTGTACAGGTTTGTAGTCTAAGAGAAATAGGCTATACCATTTAGCTTAGATGTTTAGTAGGCTAAACCAGCTAGGTTTGTGTAAGTAATAATACTCTATGATGTTGACACAATGACAAAATCTCCTACCAACACAGTTCTCAGAATGTGTCCCCGTCATTAAGCAATGCATGATTATAGAAAGCAAAATTAACATAGCAATTGTATTCACTAAAATGCAATTAAAATAATAGCTTAAACTTATGTTAAATCAGTATGTCTTCCTTTATATTAAAGGAATTCAGCTCATACATTTTCAAGAGCAACGTTTCTTAGTAAACGTTACACATTAGAATCACCTGGGAAGTATCCCCCAAAATTACCAATGTCCAGACACCACATGGGATATTAGAATAATTTGATTCACAGTGGGGCACAGGTATCAGTAAGTTTTAGCATCCCCTCCCCGTTGAAATACGTAGGATGGTAGAAGCACAGAATACTGGAGATCAGATTGAACTTTAAAGAAAACATGACTTGACATTCTCCTGTGATTTATGTTTCATGGTTAAGTCCCACGAGACTCAAAGTGGTGCTTAAAGTTATGTAGTGTAAAGGTGACTCAGCCATAAAGAAAATGGAGCTCATAGTCAGGAGTCAATTCACCTGAAATCAAACCAATACTGAGTGGTAAAACTAGATGAACAGCCAAGATCCTGGTTTCAAATCTTTACACTTAATCTTCTGGCACTACCTAGTCTCTTAAGAATACATCTTAATTTGTGCATTTAATTGACGAAGCTAATAAAAACATTGCTAGACTAAGAATTTCTTAGATGTTTGAAATGCTTCATGTTAAAAACAAACTTTTTCAAAACCAAAAGGTGAATAACAATAAATAAGAACGATTCATAAAATATTTTAGAATAGTGCATTTGACATTACGAGCAGGTCACTATAAAGAGACAAATAATAATGATCAAAGATACAAAGATCTATCCCAAAAAATTCATGAGAGTGTCAATGTTTTTGAATGCTATCATAAATCACTGCATTGCTTGTTATTCTCGGAAAGTATCACCTCACAGAACAAGAAGCTGAAAGTAGGGGGGAAAGAAAAAGGAAAGAGGGAGGGAGGGAGGAAGGAATTAGTTTTCACCACAAGGTCACCTAAAAATGTAAATATTTCCATTTTTATACCATCTGGATATAGATGGTGCTATGCCATAGTTAGATCTTTTTCTCAGGTAAAGACCTGGATGAGGATCTTCCGTAAGGGAGTGAGGATTAAATAGGAAAACGTCAGTGCCCTATCCAGATAACACCAATTTGCTGGGAAATCTGATAGCATTTTAAGCACTTGGCATTGAGAGGACCTGCTATGTATGCTGCTTTATTAAAAAAGAAAAAAAGACCAAATCAACATTACAGCAAGACGGGAAGATTATAAAAGAAAACCAAGAAGTATACACAATAATGAAATGAATACTTGACCAATATGTATTGAGTGTATCTCAATTTTTAAAGAACAAGAATGCAAGCTATTAAAGGTGGCAAGAAACCTGCATAGGGCCAGGCACTACGGTTCATGCCTGTAATCACAGCAATTTAAGAAGCTGAGGCAGGATGATCCCTTGAGGCCAGGAGCTCAAGGCCAGCCTGGATAATTAAGTGAGACTTCATCACTTCGAAAAAATAAAAGTAATAAGCTGTATGTGGTGGTGCACACCTGGAGTCTCAGTTACTTGGGAGACTGATGCAGGAGGATAGCTTGAGCCCAGGAGTTCCAGACTGCAGTGAACTATGATTGCACTTCTGCATTCCAGCCTGTGTGACAGAGCAAGACCCTGTCTCAAAACAGAAAAAAAAAAAAAAAAAAAAAAGGAAGAAATAAACAAAACCTGACTCTCCCTGCAATTTGCAATCTGAGTTTGTCAGCAGTAACTCAGGTCGAATTTTTATAACTCTAGGTCTCTGCTGCTGCAGCGATTGCCCTGGATCAAGCAAGAATATTCTAGGAGGCTGTGGTATCTCCTTCTTCCTTTAATCCTTTGGATACTCATCAACCTGCTGAGGTTGCTCCACGCAGAGGGATCTCTAAGAAAAAGGTCAGATTTCAGGTCAATGTTCTTGCTTCATTGCTTTAATGCACAATATCCAAAACAGTAATATGAGGAGTTGCCAACGTTTGAGAAGAAGTATCTCAAAGGGCAGAATTGCTTCATTAATTATCTGCTATTGAGCTGCTGAAGCACAAGAACATGAGCTGTGGCTCAACCATTGCTCCCCACTGTGGAGTTTGTTATGATTTTAAAAGCAGAAGTAGGAGAAGAGTCTGAGTGTGAGGTTAATAATGCATAAAATAGAGGTGTTGTGTCCTTGCTACCTATGCTTTCTATGCCAGATAGGATAGGAAAAATGTATTGAAACCAAGAAGGGATAAGGATAATAGTCCTTAAACTAATACCAAAAGGGAATGACAAAAAGACAAGGAATGTAAATTGTTTTTTAGTGAAAGCATGCTCTGTATGAAGAATCTTTTGAAATAATGCAAAATTCCTCAGGCAATAAGTCAAAATAAATCAATGTTTCTCAACAGAGGAGTGATGCTCTTTCAGGGTATTTTTCAAAGGCTTTTCTTTTGTTGTTGTTGTTGTTACCACACCTGAATAGGTGCTAATGGCATCCAGTTGTTAAAGACCAGTTCTTCTAAGTATCGAACAATTCATAACACACTCCATAACAACTAGGAATTACCTCATCCAAAATGCTAATACTGCTGAGGTGGAGGAAACCTGGTATAAAGTAAATTACTATATGACAGGTGGTAATAAAATTATTTTAAGGAATAATCACATTCAAAGGAGTTATTTCAGAAAATTTAGCACGGAAAAGTGCCATGCAGCAATGTATTTTCTACCAAATGAGCATCTAACATATTATACAATCTGCCTGGGTGTATGAGTTTCATACATTTTTAATACTGAAATTTAAATGCACAAGTTTTAAGGAAATGTAAAACAAGTCCACTGACCTTAGTTTTTATTTTCTACTTTTCCATTTCTCTGAATTTTAGTCTATAAACTTATGCCTGGCCTCAATTGACACGAGGGCTACGAAGGCTATGAACAGTTTCTTTTGCTATTTATACTTTGAAATTAAATATAAGTGTCCACAAATTTGATAAAGAATTTTTAGCTTTATCAAATAAGAACTATTACCTGGGAAAACCATCAGTTTCTCAATCTCTTCTAACCACACTTCTTGTGACTAACTCATAGAAACAAAAATCTGCATGTATTTTGCATTTCTATGTCCATTTTCTTGTGTCATTTCACTCCTCCTTTCTATGTTCTCCACAAAAAAAAAAAAAAAAAAAAAAATTGCCTGCCACTTTGCTAACTATAGCTACTTCTACATAAATGCCACCATTTGGGGTCACCCTCTACTATTCTCAAAACTGCTCTGTTGTGGTACCTTTGTTTGGAATTCTGGAATTAAAATCTGCCATGACTGTAAATGTCAAAATGGAAATATTTAAGAACAAAGGAACAAACCATTCTCAACAAAAATGGGTCAATATAACACTGACACTCTCAAGTGGGTAATTAAGTTAATTTTCTGTATCATTCAAGCCCAAACTATAAATTTAAATAAAACATACAATTAAACGTTATTTAGAACATTTTCTGTACAAATAATGTATAATATGCTTCGCAGGATAAGTTAATACACAGTCTTTCTCAACTCTAGAGGCAGAATGCCGGTTTGAACTCCAGTTTTATGTTCAAATCCAAATTGTTTAACCTCTTAAGCTTTAGTTTCAACATCTGTAAAATGGAAATAGTCACAGTACATTTTTATTTTATTTTATTTTATTTTATTTTTGAGATGGAGTCTTGCTCTGTCACCCAGAGTAGAGTGCAGTGGCGCGATCTCATCTCACTGCAAGCTCCACTGCCCAGGTTCACGCCATTCTCCTGCGCGCCCGGCCTATTTTATTTTTTGGTGGTAGTCAGGATAAAATGCTTAAAATAATCAGTGGCACCCAACAAACCATCAAAAAAATGCTATTTTATAAGTACAATTTTACTAAGTGAGAAGAAACTTCCAGATTCGAAGAACAGTATAAGCAAAAGTCCAGAAATAGAGAAGTTCAGGCTATGTGGAAAAATGATGAATGATAGTGAACCTGTAAAAGCGGGACTGGTTAGAAGATATAGTCAAATTCTAAGCAGAAAAGTGGAAATATGATCAAAATACCCAAGAGATTTGAATGCCATGCTAATGAGTTCACCTTTGGTAGTGTGCATGGGTGGAGGGGAAGCTAGGTATGTGGGGGTGGTGGACGGCATAATTAAAGTTTTGAATGAAGACTTTATCTAGGTTTTGAAAAGCAACTCCAATCGCAGTGTGAAGTCTACACTGGAAGATAAAAATTGTAGGATGGGGAACTTAGGAACCGTTGCCATAAATCAGGTAAGACATAGTAATGTCTGAACTAAAGTAATGGGATTAATAATGCAAAGGGTTGATACTGACAACATTAGAGGGGAAAAATGAACAAATTGTTTTGCTTGTGTGAGTAGGGTAGTATGGAGAGTCAGCCATCTGTATTGGTTAGCCTGTATTTTCTATTGTTCCCTGCCAATGTGTAATCCCACATTCTCCAGAAATAGTGGATGGGAACTCTCAAATTATATGGGTCTTCTCCTGGTACCCAAAAGTCTGCATAAACTCTGTTTTGATTGCCTACAAAGAGACAGATTTTTTCATCATCTCAAGGGAAATATTGAAAAATTACAACTAGTAATGTCTGTTATGTCTCTGGGCACATACGGACCTTGATCTTTTGGCTCACGGCTTATTAGAGGTTGTCAGGAAAAATAAACAACGCTTAGCCAAGTTATAGATGCAGTGTCTGAAAATGTGACACGATTTCCCAGTGCAGAGGTATAAAGTGGTGATCCCTTCCTTCTCATTATAAAGGTCACAGCCAACACTCCTATAATAAAAGACAGGTAACTCAAAGAAAAACATAACAAATTAACATAGTCATAGTATTACATGACATGGGAGACTTCAGAAATGATGACCTAATGATACAGGGAATAAAACTACGCATTTTTATTCTTAGTTTCAATGGAGAATGAACAGCCATGTAGAACTATAATTAGACACAAAAGGTTATGACCTAATGGGAATAGACTGAATAGGAAAACTCAGCAAGGTTTGTCTATTTGGCTTCTTCTTGGCCTCTCTGTACAGTACTTCTTTCTTCCCAGTATGGGGCAGGACCCCTTCTGGGATAGGGGTCTTAGGACCTACTGTCAAGCAAAGTAGGTCAGAGAGTTTCTTTATGGCCAGCTCTTACACAGAAAGACAGGAGAAGGTAAGAGTGATGTTTTTAGGTTGTATGACTGGCTTGGGGAAGAGGAGTTCTGATTCCTATGGCCTGCCTCGTGGAAGAGGTATTCTAGTTTCTACTGCTAGCCTCAGGGGAGAATGAAGACCGTGAGATAGAAGGGCAGGAAAAGGTCAGAGGGAGACTTTGTTTCTAAGGCCTACACTTGGATATATCATTTTCGGAGCCCCAACACCAAGATCGATGAAATATAGTTGATATTACAGAATTTGTATCAATTTCCAAATCTTATGCATACAAAGCTCACTTTATGACGATTTTCTTTCTAACCAATTGCCGATTTGAGACTCACAAGCCAATGTTTTATACGGGAAACAAGTTTGTTTCAGGGATAGTAATTTTACTGCATACCATTATTAATTTATATTATCTTAAGAAGAAATATGATCAAAACAATTTCATGATCAATGAAGCCTAAAACACAAGTAGGCAAGAATGCTCCACTGTTCACTTGACAACAATTCAAGTAGATCAGGAAGTTTAATATTACAAAGAACAAGACACGAACATAATTGAGTTTTTCTATGGCTCCTAGTGCTATTGATAGAAATCTATGAAAAATTTCCAAGTCAACACAAATTCAGCAGCACCAGAATGGAATGCCATGGTCTCAAATGAATAGTGGTTTAAACATGTCTATAAATCAATACGAAAAAGATCAATACCTCAATATGAAAAATAAAGTATGGGCCGGGCTCAGTGGCTCACCCCTGTAATCCCAGCACGTTGGAAGGCTGAGGCGGGCAGATCACAAGGTCAGGAGATCGAGACCATCCTGGCTAACATGGTGAAACCCTGTTTCTACTAAAAATACAAAAAACTAGCCGGGCGTGGGGGCGGGCGCCTGTAGTCCCAGCTACTCGGGAGGCTGAGGCAGGAGAATGGCGTGAAACCGGGAGGCAGAGCTTGCGGTGAGCTGAGATTGCTCCACTGCACTCCAGCCTGGGCGACAGAGCAAGACTCCATCTCAAAAACAAAAAAAAAAAGAGAAAAAGAAAAATAAAGTATGATCATAAACATTTGAAAAGACATTCAGCTTACTTGTATAAGAATCATGAAAACTCTAACCACGCCAAGCAACAGGTTTTTCCCTTATCAGATTGTCAAATAATTAAAAGATAATAATTAAAATATGGAGGGAGAATAGACAGTCTCATATATTACTTATGGGATTACACTTTATAGTATATTTTATAGGAAAATTTGGAAATATCTACCAAGTTTAAAATGTACATTATTCTCTACGATATTTATCCTAGAAGTATACTACCAGTATGTACCTGAATATTTAGTATATAATCATTTGCAACACCAAGTGCTGAGAAACAATTTATATGCTGATCAATTGGGAGACTATTAAGTATATTGTGATCAATATTCCATAGTATAATTAGCAGTTATTTAAAGGATGAGGTAGCTCTGTATGCACTAATATGAAATAATTTATAAGATATATTGTTAAGTGAATAAAGGGGGCCAGATTTATAGGCACAGAAACAGATATTGATGTGAAAAATAAATATTGGCTTTACATATGTTTGTATTTAAATAGAATATTTATGGATGGAATCACAAAAAATCAGTAACAGCAAGTTTGTTTCAGATGGAGGACTGAATGTTAGAGGACAGAGTAGAATGGGGGCTTTAGTATTCAGAGTGTAAGCTTATGTCCATTTGAATTCCGTATAATATGCCTGACTTATTCAAAACACATGTTAAATCATAATGTTCACGAAAACATAAAGGAATAATAAACGCTACCTTTTCAGAGTCCTTGTAAATGTGAATTGCTACAAATAAGAAAGATTTATAATTGTCATCAGATTCTCAAGAGTCTCTCTCTCTCACTCAAGTATTAAAAATCATTGCTTACTGTTTTCTTCAAATTCTGTGAATTTATATGCCCGCAACTCCTTCTGTATCTGCAGATTCTGTTAAAGATTTTTTTTTCCATTTTCCTTTTTATTTCTTAACCACAGCACAGCCTTGTCTTATGGTGAGAGGAACCTCAATGACTGTCTTAGAATGTTTAACAGTAGACACATGGACTTTCTTATTATGTAAATATCACCCTATTCCCTTTATGATGAAAAGGACAACAGCGAGACTTAATCAGAAAACATGTATAGTATATTGTGAGATGTATGGAAGAAGATAATTTTGTAACTTCAAATAATTATAATATCTACATCTATTTTTCTATTCATGTATTTTCTTAGAATTCTTATAGTTGCACAGAGAAATGAGAATCAGTAATGGGTAAGTGGCAATTCAGTAAAAACTGACTGTTAATACTATCTTAGATTTTATAACACCAACAATTTTGTAAATAAAATTGCTGTAATATAAAATTCAAAATATGCTTTTACAGGTGTGAATAAAATGCTCATCAGTGAAAATAATAATAAGTGACAATTTTGTGGGTCTAAAATGTATACTACTGAAAAGACATCAAGTAATTTCTATAAAGTGTATATTTAAAAGGTAGAGGGAAAGTTGGCCAAATGGATTCACATATTTTACTCTCCCAAGGTAAAATCATCTGAATTAAATTACCACTTTTTCCTTGTGTACCTTTTACCTGGAGTCCACTGAAGCTTGTACCTGTGCATGTGGAAAACAGATGCTCTCCTTCCAGATTATTGTATCCTTAAAAAAACTTTGTTGCCTACAATCCAGCGTTCTAATCTAACTTTGCACATGATTACTGCTGTGATTTGGATGATGATGCCTTTTCTCAGGATAGCCAAAATCAAAGCAAACTAAGTGTCTTTTTGCATGTTTGAAGTTTTACTTGTTTGTCTTTTTATAAAGTTTTTATGCCCATAGACATGTTTCATTTTCTGATATGTGTCTTATCCTCTAAGTCTTTTATGAGAAAGACATCCCTTCTCACCAAAACTCTCATTTGAAAATGGGCCCTAAAGCTGGAGCCTGACTCTGTTTAATTTTTGTAGTCGTTAGAACTATTGAAATTTAATCTGTTTGATAACTGCTCCCAAAGTTCTCTCATGACAAAAGTTAGAGGTTCTTATTTTTTAAGCTGCATTTAGAACAAGTATAGTTTGTTTAACTGATTTATCATTAAAAAATTATGTTACTCGGCACACAAAGTAAATTAAAAATCTTATTTGAAAAAGACTGATTATACATGTTTAGAATAAACTACATTTTTAGTTACATATGTAAAACAAAAATACACATGTATCAGGAGGTGTGATGCCAATTTTATATATGTATTTTATATACAATATTATTTTTATTTTTCTAATATAAATTATTTTCAAATGTCAATTATTTTTGTTTTTTCAAATATTTCTGTTGCTTTATTCCCTCTTTCTTTTCACTCTGAAATTACAATTCTGTGTACACTACACCACTTAATATTGTCAACTAAATTCTCCACTTTTTAAAAAAAGCGATTACATTAATTTTTGCATTTTAATTGGGATGATTTTGATTGATGTATCTTCTAATTTATTAAATTTTTCCTTTGTTGTGTTGAGTCTACTGAAGAGTCTGCCAAAGAAATTCTTTATTTATCTTACCATGATTGATTTCTAGGATTTTCATTTTTTTCCTTTAGTTTTCATCTCTCTGCTGAATGTATTTATTTGATCTTGCATACTGTCTGTTTTTCTGATTATATCATTTGACATATTAATCATAGTTATTGTAAAGGCTCAGTCTGAATACCCACATCTGTGGAATATCTAATTCTGGTTCTGATAATTTCTTTCTCTCGTTAGGATCTCTTTTATTTCTTCTTTTGTGGTACACCTTAGAATCTTTCTGCCAAATTCAGACATGTACAGGATGGTAGGGAATATGGTAAATATGCTTTTTTACATGTATAAGTTATAAACATTTATTTCTGGTAAGCCTTCATTGTGGGAGTTCACTAATTTAGCAATGAATTTGACTGGGTTCGAAGTTTATGTTGATATGATTGCCAAATTAAAGGTCTTTTGTTTCTGTGGGCACAAGATACTTCAAAATCCTTCAGTAACATAACGTTTTGTTTTCTCACTTAGATTTGGGTCTACTAATTGCTCTGCTCTCCAAAGAAATTCTATTTCTTTCTTATGCCTTGGCCATATCCCTCTATTATTTTTGCTAAAGTCTTGTTACAAGAAGTGCTTTGAAATGGGCTTGTCTTCTCTGATGTTCTGATTAAACCTCAGTCTCAGGCAGGACTATGAACCAGAGTCCCTTGGGTATGGTCATTACAAGTATCCCTAACTTTTCTTCAGAATAGAGCTTTATTTTCCTTTATTCTACTAACATACTACAATAGGTATCAATGTCTTCAAGCTATGAAACAGGTACTCTTTATGGTTTATTTTAAAGCATGTATTACCTAAGTGAGGTAGGGAAGATGACTCTGGGTAGATATTGTAGTGGGACCTTACATTTGTCACCCAACGGCTCTAGAAATTTCCTCAGTGCCCATGAATATAGGTTTTTAATTCTTCTTTTTTTTTTCTGTAACAAATATTGCTTAGATGGTTCTGAGCAGATTTCAGCAGTGACTATTCTTTCCCTTCTCCAACAAGTACCATGGTGGCGGGGGGTGGGGGAGGTTGTGTGAGTTCCACTCAACTCTCTCTTTGAGATATTGATGGTATCCGTGGAAGAAAAACTACTAAGAGATGGGGCTGATCCTGTATCTGTGGAACCCATGGGCCTCCCATTTTCAATCTTGATCATGCTGGGCTTTAAGTAATCAATTAAACATTTTTAGTTTAATCTTCCTGTCAGCTTATATGGCATGCTATAACATCTACCTCAGGTAAGCAGATGCTTAGGTTCTATTTATTTCTCCAGATACCTATCTCTCTTCAAGTTGTGTAATCACAGTTCTCTGACTGGTTCATGAAAAACTGCTGATTTGTAGTTTGTTAAGATTTTGTCCTTGAATTAAAATTTAAAAATATTATTTCCAGCTGTTCACATCTCTGAGCTAAAACTGTACTTACAAATCAACTTTTATACTCCAGAAAAGTTATTGTCATAAGATTACATTAAGGATCTTGACGTTTTTTATTTAGGGAAACTTGTGTTTGTTAACTAGTTTTCTAAGCCTTATTTGTTTATCTATAAAATGGTGACAATATTCCCTGCAGAAGACAGAGATTGAAATACCCTGTGGGTAATCAATAAGCAAAGTATAAATGTCAGCTGGGAATCTCTGCCTTTTGACATTTGGTTAAAATTGCCCTAAATGTCTAACCTTCTCATGTATGGAAACATAACCTCTTACTAACAGTTATGTAAATTCCAAGAGGTCTTTCTATTGCTGTTTGTCCACTGAAGTATGTCATTCCAAGTGTGAAATTTGACTTCGTTTCAAAACTCTACTAAATTAGAGTTCTGCTTAAAGTATAATGGAATAAAGTTCCTAACAAAATGATTCTCCTGAAAATAACATCCAAAATTCTGGATAAAGTAGAAGATGTAATTATGACTTTTATGGAGACCAAACAAAAACAAGCAGAGTTTTCAAAAGAGTCAGAACTTCAGGCAAGAGATTGTAAGGTGAGGCAAAACTTTACCTCTACTCTCTTAGGGTCCTGCTGGGCCTGAGTAAATTGACATGAGATAGATTGATAGGAGAAAACATACTAATTTAATATAAGTATTATGTGACAGGAAAGCCCTCCTAAAAAAAAAAATGAAGACCTAAAAAAGTGACTAAACCTAAATGCTCTTTTATTAGGTTGAACAAAGGAAGGCAATTACAGAAAAGTAAATAAATCCCGAGGGAAGGCATAAGGAAAGTAAAAAATATTTTAACAAAGTATGTTTGAACAGAATTATCTCAGCTATGACTCCCCATTGAAAAATATTTCTTTTCTGCTGGTACAGAGAGGGTATACTTTTACATGGAAATTTTGATCTACTGTTTTCAGGAAGAAGTGGGAAGATCAGAATGCCCTTCATGTCTTTGATATTTTTTCAAGTGCTTTTAAATGAAAATGATTCTATATCGAGGTGGGGATATTCTGACAAAATTCAAGACCATAGCAAAAAAACACAAAAACAAAAACAAAGACCCTTTTTCTGTTTTGTTTTGAGTTTTAGAGCAGGAGGGCAAAAGGTGGCTAAAAATGTGATAGTACACCCCGTCTCTTTTCTGCGCACAGGAGAAGTTCCAGTTCAAGATGACTACCTAGAAGCAGCTAGTCGACACTTCTTCTAAGGAGATGAATCAAAATAGTGAGTAAATATTTATACTTCGAATAGATCACTTAAGAGAGTACAATGGAATGCATCAGAGAAGTAACGGAAATCATGAAAAACAAAGAAGAATAAAGAAGGATGTCTAGTGAGCTGGGATCTTGGGAAGCCAGGAGGAGATATAGTGTGTGAGTGAGTGATTGACCTCCCTGAGCTCCACGGACTTTTTAATCCTAGCAGTTGAAGAGCTCCTTCGACACACGCCCAACTTCTAACCTCCAGTCAAACACAAGGAGCTGCAGAGAGATGGGGCAGAGGCATTACTCAAACCCATTGGAATTCTACAGGCTTTTGATTCTTGAACAGCTGCTACTGTTGCAGTACCAGGGGAGAGAGCGGGAAGGCCAGGCACTTTTGTGCATCTCAAAGGTGGATGCTGCTACTGCTGCTGTGGGACAGAGGAGCAAGAAGACTGTGTACATTACAACTGCCAGCCTTTGCTACTCCCACTAAGGCAGTGGGGACGGGGAGGGAGAGGGGCTGCCTTCCATTCCGGTAGGGCTGCAGCCCAAATGTTCAGGCAGGGGAAGAGTGGCTGTGCTGCAGGTCAATTCAATAAATGTTGCTGGAAAACTTCGATATGTATATGCAGAAGACTGACACTAGATCTCCTATACAAAAATTAACTCAAGATGGATTAAAGGAATAAATGTAAGACCTGAAACTATAAAAGTACAAAACAGAAGTGAAGGAAGAGCTGTTCAGGACATTGACCTAGACAAAGAATTATGGCTACATCTTTAAAAGCAAACGCAACAAAAACAAAAATAGAAAAATGGGACTTAATTAAACTAAAAATCTTCTGCAGAGCAAAAGAAATAATCAGCAGAGTAAACAGATAGCCTACAGGGTGGGAGAAAGTATTTGCAAACTAGGGACTAACGTACAGAATATAGAAGGAACTCAAACAATTCAACAGTAAAAGACAAAAAAAAAAAAAAAAAAAAAACCAAAAAAACAAAACTAAAAAGTGGACAAAGGACACGAACAGTTATTTCTCAAAATAAGACACATAAATGGCCAATAAACATGAAAAAACACTCAACATCATGAATTACAAGGAAAATGTAATTTAGAACCAGAAGAATATACCATCACATATTAGTCAGGATGGCTATCATTAAAGAGTCAAAAAACAGGGCAGGCACGGTAGCTCATGCCTGTAATTCCAGCACTTTGGGAGGCCAAGGCGGGTGGATCACAAGGTCAGGAGTTCAAGACCAGCCTGGCCATTATGGTGAAACCCCATCTCTACGAAAAATACAAAAATTAGCTGGACGTGTTTGTGGGCACCTGTAGTCCTAGCTACCTAAGAGGCTGAGGCAGGAGAATCACCTGAACCCAGGAGGTGGAGGTTGCAATGACCTAAGATCGCACCACCACACTCCAGCCTGGGTGACAGAGCAAGACTGCATCTCAAAAAAAAAAAAAAAAAAAAAGGCATAAAAAAGTTAAAAAAAAAAAAAGAGTCGGTGGTGACGATGTGGAGAAAAGGGAATGCTTATACACTGTTAGTGAGAATATAAATTAGTATAACATGTTTGGAAAATAGCAGTATGGAGATTTCTCAAAGAACTAAAAATAGAACTACCATTTGACCCAGCAACCCAACTACTGGGTATGTACCCAAAGGAAAACAAATTGTTACATTAAAAAAAAAAAAATCTGCACATATATATTACTATTGCAGCACTAGTCACAATAGCAGTCATGTAACCAACCTAAGTATCCATCAGTGGATACTTGGATAAAGAAAACATACATATACATCATGGAATACTACACAGTCACAGAATACTATCCATTCATGTGGCATCAATATGGATGGATCTGGAGGCCATTATTTTAAGTGAAATAACTAAGAAACATGCAATCAAACACATGTTCTTAGTAAGTGGGAGCTAAACAATGGGTATATATGGACATAAGTAGGGAAATAATAGACACTAGCAACCCCAAAAGGGCAAAGGCTGGGAGAGGAGAGAGGTTTTAAAAATTACCTACTGGGTACAATGGATGGTAGCTGCAGTCCATCTAGAGCGGCTGCTGTGAAGACACTGGCTGCAGTGGAGGAGGTGGTGCTAGGGCTGTGCACTCCAGGGAGCAGGCAGGAGCCAGAAACGGGTGAAAGCCACACCCTATTCTGAGATGAAGGAGTGGGATCCCTGCCATTCCCGGGGTAGCTGTAGCCACTCAGCCATGGCTGTGGACCTGGGCATGCCTGTGCTCTCTGAGGCCCAAGAAGTCCCCTCCCCCACAGGCTGGACGATGCCTGCTCCTGCTTCCTGGCCTCTCTTGGCTCCCAGCGCCCACTCAGATTTCAGAGAAAAGTGGAGGCCGACCCTGGGCACAGTTGCGAGCCGGCCATGTGTGCACATTATCCAGGAAGTGCTGACACACCAGCCCCTTGCCACCACAGCCTCCCCCAGATTTTGGGCACCAATGAGCACGAGAGTGAGGCTTAGTGGGGGCTTAGGACAGCTCAGTGTGGGCCTGCAGGTGCCCTTTGGCACGAACAGCCTGGGTGCTGTGGACACAGTGGATGGCAGGTTGATGGCTGCAGGAGACATCTCCTGGGCAGAAAGGGGCAGGTAATGGGGAAACCCCACCTTCAAGCCAGGGACAGCCTGAAGCCTGGGGCCTGGCTGCAATTTCTGCAGACTGGACTCAGAACTTATGATGCTTTTTTTTTAGGCCCACTCACGGCCACCCATGAGCCAAACAGCATGCACTTCCTTGCCTCTGAAGCTCATGTAAACCTTGACCTCAACCAGTCTCGGGCAGACAAGAGGATGACCTGCCTGCAGCTGGGAGCTACCCACTCCAGGTCTTCTTTCGGCTAAGGCTGCAGAAGATGGGATGACCTGCTTGCAAATAGGAGCTATCCACTTTGGGTCTCCTGAGAACTGTACTGTCCCTCAATAAGGCACCTCTTTGCCTTGCTTGTGCTCCAGTTGTCTGCATACCTCATTCTTCCTAGATGTAAGATAAAGGCTTAGGACATGCCAAATGATGAGAATGAAAGAGCTGTAACACAAACAGAGCTTCAACATGCTCCAACCTGTGCTCACCACATTGAGAGTCATGAGAAGAAAATAATAGCTATGGCCCTTTGGGGAGCACAGACCTAGGGGCTGGGCCAGGGCTGCGACACCCTCTTTGGGGCTCTGCAGTTTCTGGTGTCTCCAAGCTTCCAGGCACCACCGCATTTCCCTTGTCCAGATGCAGGTCCCAACAGTGGATGTCACTTGTGGTGCATCAGATCCAGCTGCAGGCTTCTGTGGAGCCAGTGCCTGGAGCTGCCGGCCCCGCTGTAGCGGCTTGAGTGGTTGGCTCTATGCAGTGACCAGAACCTGTGCTTGGTTGCTCATGTACCCCTTGCCACTCTGTGACTGGCTCACCTTTGGCAGGCATGGGGTCCGGGCTAGTAGCACAAGTGTGAGCGGAGTACAGGCCACCAGGCCAAGTCACTGGAAGAAGCCCAGTGGGCCCAGGCAAAACTCAGGCAAAGGCACCCGTGGCCATAGAGGTTTCTTGCTGAAAAAGTGACTCCCGAGGATCCTGTGACCCGATGTTCACTGTGTGATGGGTCCACTAGAAGCCCAACACCCCCACTATGCAAAGACCTAAATAGGCTGAGATGACAGTTTTCCCAAATTTGCATATAAATGTAATGTAATTTCTGTTAAAATTTCAATTGGTACTTTTATATAAACTGACAAAGCGATTTTAAAATTTATACGGAAATTGAAATAAACTAGGAGAGTTTACATCATTTATTTTTGAAAAACAAAGCCAGAGAACTTACACTACCTGAGTTTGAAGTGATTATACACGTACAGTAATCAAGAAAAGGTGCTATAGGTTAAAGTATAAATACACAGATCAATGCAACAGAGAGTTCAGAAATAGCTTTACACATACATAGTTGCTGATTTTTTGACAATGTTTCCAAGGTAATTCAATGGAGTAAAGAAAAATCATTTCAATAAATGGAGCTGGAAAATCTGTATATCCATATGGAAAAATTGAAACTCAAATTTTATCTTCCTCTGTATACAAAAATTAACATGAAGTGCATCATAGACTTAAATATAAAGGCTAAAATTGTAAAACTACTAGATGAAAACATAAGAGAAAATCTTTTGCTACAGAGTAGGCATAGATTTCTTAGAGAGAACCCCTAAAACACCAAGAACAAAAATAAAAAGTTGATAAAAACAGCAGGAAGAAAAACAAAAAATGAATAAATTAACTTTTTTCCAAATTAAAAGCTTTTGCTCTTCAAAATGCATTGTCAGGGAAATTATTTTAAAAGATAATCCACAGAGTGAGATAAAATATTTGCAATTTATATACCTTATAAATGACTTATTTACTGAATCTATCTATCTAGGGTTCTTATAACTCAATACAGAGTATTAGTATAATTTTTAACTAAGAAAAACAATTATAGTGGGTTAAATACTTCAATAGATAATTCATGTAAGAAGATCTATAAATGGCAAGTGAGCACATAAAATGGTGTTCAACAGCCTTTCTATTAGAAAATGAAAATTAAAATCACAATTAAATATCACTACAAGAATGGGAAAATAAAAATGACTGATAATTGTTGACAAGAATGTAAAACAACTGGAATTTCCATACATTGTGGATATATGTAACTATAAAGTTGAAAATGGGAATTTCTTAAGTTAAACACTCACTTTCACAAAACCTATCACTGTGCTAAGTCATACATGTCGAAACTAGAGTTATGTTAATCATTAACAGTTGAAAATTAGTCATTCATTTGTGATATATGGGTGTCATAATATCATTCCTGTCATCTTATATTGTTTTTGTAAAAATTAAACAGGATAATGTATATAAAAGTGTTTATTAAGTCTAAGATGCTGGGAAATGCAATATTAATGTTATTTATTCCAAAGCATACAATATGGATCATAAAATGGATACTTGTTTGAGAAAGTATAATGATGTCTCAAAGTCTGGTTACAAACTGAAATATGCTCAAGGAAAAGTTTTCATCAACTGGTATTGCATTTGCAGAGGAAAACAAATTGCATATTTAAAGCAAATTACTATTATTTTAAGTATTTTTATGGTACTTTTTTCACTTACTGCTTAATATTTGAAAACAAAGAAAAGTGCGACTATACTGCACATAACATAATCTTAAAACTTTTTAGCTTCTTTGACTTTTTGAACTCAATTTAAAATACCTTAGTTTATTCCTCATTAAGTACCTTTTTATCTCAGTCACTCTGCTCATCTCAATCTCTACACCACAGCAATCGCTGACTGATCCAGGCTGTCACCCGGCCCACTGGAAAAAGCGCAGCTGTGACGGCATAGAACAGAAACAGGGAGCTGAGTCCAGTAAACCAAGTTTCTTAGTTTTTTAGTGGGTGAAGCACACTCTGCAGGCTTATTTACATGCATCTCAGTCTTTTCATTTTTAAGACAAAGTGATTGAACTAGGTGATCCCAGATGTACTTTTTAGCTCTTTAATTACCTGTTGTCTAGGATAAAAAATAAAGAGAAGAGTGTAAATGTTTCATTTTCCCTTGTGTCTGATACTTGTTTTTTTTTTGTCCTATGATTCATAAGCTTTAGTTTTTATCTATTGATATGGATCTTTATTTTGAAGTTTGACACACATGCAGAAATGTCATCACTTTAAGACAATATGCATTTATTCTGTTAATGTTGAAATTTCTCATTGACATTTTTATTGTTTTATTCATGTATAAGAACTTTCTTCATAGTCAGTATTTCATGTATTTTTAAGAACTATATAGTATTAACTTATTTATTTATTTATTAACAAAGCAAGATGTAATGAACTACTGTATTCATTGAATCTAAGTTGTTATTTTTTATGTGATAAGCCATTATATTTTTAGGCCACTATGAAATAAAAATAAAATAAAATAAAAACACCAAGTGAACTGGCCACACCATTTATTGTAAGATATATCACAGTTTCAGAGATGTTAAAAAATTAAAAACATGTGCCTTAGAATCAAGAAAATAGCTTTTCATTAAAACATACATCAATTTACTCTTTATTTGATAAAGTTATAGTAAACCAGTCTAAATGTATGTTATTACTCTTCTTTTAAAATTATCAGTATTTCACTCCCAGTCATGAAAACACTTGAAATTAGTTTTTAAATTAGGTCTCGAAAATGTCATTTTAAAAGAATCTTCTACATAGTTTTCTTTTTTTAATGTACTCAAGGCGATTCCATAATATGTGTAATTTTTTAAGTGTCTGACATATACTAAAGCCTCTGTAGTGATGTCTTAACCAGTTACTTCTACTTGTTCTACACAGTTCCATGTCAACATAAATGAGAAATAGATTTCTACCTGTTCCTTTCCTGACAGGCAATGCCTATCATGTAAGGTGTGAAGCTGCCTAAAAGATTTGCTTCTTGTAGAACTCCAACCAGACCCAGAGACAAAAAAATATTAAAAGACATTCTGCTCATAACCCAATATTCCTTAAGATTTTTCACTCTTCAATTCTCTATAGACATATGCTTCTAAAATTGCCAACAGATCTCTCTTTTATCTCAGCTAATCAATTCTTTGAAATTACTTCCTTTCCTACACATGGAGCCAACTTAAAAATACTTCTGCCTAAAATTCATTTATTTCCCATATCCCCTTAGCTACATTGTACTCATGTTTTAATTATCTACTTTATCCTGTCTGTGCAGCTTTTTAAAAAATTTCTAAAACTTTATTTCTGCTTTCAATTTATGATTTATTATTCAAATTACAAGATTCATCAAAATATATTACCATTATTGCTTCAAAGTAAAGAGTATTTGTTTTCTCTTATTACTGTAACAAATTACCACGAAATCAATAGCTTTTGACAACACAACTGTACTGCCTAACAGTTATGGAAGTGAGAAGTCTAGAATGGACCAGAAGGACTATATTCATTAGAGAGCCCCCAAGAAATAATTAATTCCCCTGTCTTTTCCAGGTTCTAGAGGCTACCTACATTCCTTGACTCATGGCCATGCATAAATCTCACCTTTGTTTCTGCTGTTTCATCTCCTTCTTCAACTGACCTTTCTGCCTCCCTCTTACAATGACCCTCATGGTTACATTGGGCCCACCCAGATCAAGAATACCCTCCCCATCTCAGGATCAGTAACTCCAGCACATTGGAAAAGTCTCTTTTGCTATGTAAGGTAACATGCTAGTAGATTGTGGGGACTGGAATGTGAACATCCTGGTGGGGCCGCTGTTCTACCTATCACATTAACTTTCCCTATTGAACTTTGAGATTTCGAATGTCTTATGGCCTAAATTTTGTCCCCATAAAATTCATGTGCTGAAGCTTTTTCCCCTAGCGTGACTGCATGCAGAAATAGGCTAACTGAAAACGTAATCAAATTTAAACAGGATCATGACAGTGGGGCCCTAATCCAGTAGGACTGTGTCTTTGTAACAAGTGGAAGAGCCACTACAAGCGCATACATGGAAGAAAAGCCATGTGAGGACACAGCCATTTACAAGTCAAGGGAAGAGACTTTAAGAGAAATCAAACTAACACCTTAATCTTGAGCTTCCAGTCTCCATAACTGTGAAAAAATAAACTTATGTTGTTGAAGCCACCCAGTTCATGGTATTTTGTAATGGCAGACCTAGCTGACTAATATAATATGTTTACTCATTGTTTTAAATTTTAGCATTTAGCTTAGTGACTATGCTAAAATAATCAGCAGCAGATAGGAAATTTATAGAAACAAACATATTTGCAAAGAAGTATTTTTAAGAAAACTTAAAATGATTTCAGATTGGCACTGAACATTTAATCTAATGCTTAAGTTCGTCATTTATATTAATTACTTCTGGTGAAAACCTTTTCCTATTTAGGGTAAATATTTATTCAGATTTAAGGTTCTTACCCTTCTGTATCTTTTACAGGATGACAGGTTGAGGGAAATATTCCCTCCTATGCTGTCAATTCAGGAACTTTGTGCATGTGGGTCTTGGGTCCTTGCTGTGCTCATTGCTATAAGTGACTTCATGAGAGTTGGACCCTAGAAATGAGTTGTTTTTCTGTGAAATGTTCTGACTACTAATTTTAACTGTTGTCATGGTCTCAGAAGAAGTTATGCAAGCAGAGGTCATGTTTAAATTTACTAAGGCTTCCTGGCATGGAGGACTTCAAGAGGGCCCATTTGCCTTTCTTTCTTCCAGAATACAGTGAAAGGACTTTCAGGACAGTGGCACAGCCTCTCAGATAAGTGCAGGGTCCTCTTGCTTGGGGCTAAAGCATTGGATTCACCCTGTGTCCACCTGATAGAGCTGGGGAACTGGGAGAAGTTGGGAATGTGTCTGCCATTCCTCATCCAGATTTCTTTTTCTTTTATCTTTTTCTTTTTCTTTTCTTGTTTTTGAGACGGAGTCTTTCTCTGTGGCCCAGGCTGGAGTGCAGTGGGGCGATCTCAGCTCACAACAAACTCCGCCTCCCGGGTTCATGCCATTCTCCTGCCTCAGCCTCCCGAGTAGCTGGGACTACAGGCGCCCGCCACCACTCCTGGCTAATTTTTTGTATTTTTAGTAGAGACGGGGTTTCACCGTGTTAGCCAGGATGGTCTCCATCTCCTGACCTCGTGATCCGCCCGCCTCGGCCTCCCAAAGCGCTGGGATTACAGGCTTGAGCCAGGGCATGCGGCCCCCACCTAGACTTCTTTAACCTGTTGCTGTCTCTGGATCCCCAAGAGACTGCCAATAATCATAAACACACAAAGAGAAAAACATTTCTAATATCATATTTTCAAAATTTCTCCCATAAATCACAGATGATAATCTTTCTTCTTCATACTCTCTCCCCAGATCAAATTGATATGCAGGAAGCATACTCGCCCTCTCTCCATAAACCATTCTACTCTGTAGAACTTCTCTTCATGTCGTCTTTCTGACATGCGACATAATCTACCTTCTGCATTGGGGCAGGGGTGTAGAGGTGGAATGAACATGAAATTTTTGTTTTAAGTAAGGATTCTTCAACCTGAGGATGTATTTGCTGAAACAAGCATTCATAAATATTGAGGGAACTTGCATGAGTATAATGTGGGAGACGCTTATGAGAATGTGAAGAGAAAAATTGAACTCAGCATTCTCTTTCATTTGTTTCAAAACAAGGAAATATTTTAAGTGTTTGTAAAATGAATGAATTATGAATAAATTAACTTCTAATTATCATAAAATGTAGTTGAAAAATTTCGAAAATTATCTCCCTGAAGTATATGTAGAATCCGCTGCAGAATGAAAGTTTGTTAAAAACATCTAGAGATACTTGATAGAGTGGTTCATTCCTGTCATCTTCACCTTCAACTTTTTGTCTCAAAATTTTGCTTCTTCCGTTAGATGTTTTTTATTCCTATGCCCTGATTTCTCCAACTTGAATCTAATAAATACGAAGTAGCTTGCATTTTAGAACACACCAAAATATTTTAAACTCTTTCAGAATAAAGTCAAGGAGAGGCAAGGTGCTCCTTCTCATCTTCAAAGCACCAACATTCAGTCTTTTGAAATTACCTTATCTCTGTATTTCTTTACCTTTAATTTGTCCGACATGCCTGTAATGTATCATTTTGAAACGTAGGCAGGCTTACCTTTCATTCTCAATTTATTCTGAAATCTCAATTTATTTATTTATTAATTATTTGTTATGTATACCCATAGCTTCCATGATATCATTGCAGTTCCACTCATCACCATTTGATTCCTTTATTATTATTATACTTTAAATTCTGTGATACATGCATGGAACATGCAGGTTTGTTACATAGGTATACATGTGCTGTGATGGTTTGCAGCACCAATCTACTGGACATCTACATTAGGTATTTCTTATAATTCTATCCCTCCCCTAGCACCACACCCCCTAACAGGCCCTGGTGTGTGATGTTCCCCTCCCTGTCTCCACGTGCTCTCATTGTTCAAT
This sequence comes from Macaca mulatta, assembly GCF_049350105.2. Classification (NCBI taxonomy): domain Eukaryota; kingdom Metazoa; phylum Chordata; class Mammalia; order Primates; family Cercopithecidae; genus Macaca; species Macaca mulatta. Next base: position 179,649,835 of record NC_133407.1, on the reverse strand, counting down.
TCCTATTTATGAGTGAGAACATGCAGTGTTTGGATTTCTGTTCCTGTGTTAGTTTGCTGAGAATTATGTTTTCCAGCTTCATCTGTGTCCCTGAAAAAGACATAAACTCAGCCTTTTTATGGCTGCACAGTATTCCATGGTGTGTATGTGCCACATTTTCTTTATCCAGTCTATCATTGATGGATACTTGGGTTGGTTCCAAGTCTTTGCTTTTGTGAGTAATGCTTCAATAAACATACATATGCATATGTCTTTATAGAATGATTTATAATCATTTGGGTATATACCCAGTAATGGGATCGCTGGGTCAAATCATATTCCTGGTTCCAGATCCTTGAGGAATCGCCACACTGTCTTCCACAATGGTTGAACTAATTTATACTTCCAACAACACTGTAAAAGCATTGCTATTTCTCCACATCCTCTCCGGCATCTGTTGTTTGCTGACTTTTTAATGATCGCCATTCTAACTGGCATGAGATGATATCTCAGTGTGGTTTTGATTTGCATTTCTCTAATGACAAGTGATGATAAGCTTTTTTCATGTTTCTTGGTTGCATAAATGTCTTTCTATGAGAAGTGTCTGTTCATATCCTCACCAACTTTTTGATGGGGTTGTTTTTTCCTTGTAAATTTGTTTAAATTCTTTGTAGATTCTGGATATTAGCCCTTTGTCAGATGGATAGATTCCAAAAATTTTCTCCCATTCTGTATGTTGCCTGTTCACTCTGATGCTAGTTTCTTTTGCTGTGCAGAAGCTGTTTAGTTTAATTAGATCACATTTGTCAATGCTGGTTTTTGTTGCCATTGCTTTTGGTGTTTTAGTCATGATGTCTTTGCTCATGCCTATGTCCTGAATGTTATTGCTGAGGTTTTCTTCTAGAATATTTATGGTTTGGGGTTTTACATTTAAGTCTTTAATTCATCTTGAGTTAATTTTTGTGTAAGGTGTAAGGTAGGGGTCCAGTTTCAGTTTTCTGCATATGGCCAGCCAGTTTTCCCAATACTATTTATTAAATAGAGACTCCTTTCCCCATTGCTTGATTTTGTCAGGTTTGTCAAAGTTCAGATGGTTGTAGATATGGGGTGTTATTTCTGAGGCCTCTGCTCTATTCCCCTGGTCTATATATCTGTTTGGTACCCGTACCATGCTCTTTTTGTTATTGTAGCCTTGAAATATAGTTTGAAGACTGATAGCATGATGCCTCCAGCTTTGTTCTTTTTGCTTAGAGTTGTCTTGGCTATACAGGTTCTTTTCTGTTCCATATGAAATTTAAAGTAATTTTTCTAATTCCGTGAAGAAAGTCAATGGTAGCTTGATGGGGATAGCATTGAATCTATAAATTACTTTGGGCAGTATGACCATTTTCACAGTATTGATTCTTTCTATCCATGAGCATGGAATGTGTTTCTGTTTATTTTGTCCTCTCTTATTACCTTGAGCAGTGGTTTGTAGTTCTCCTTAAGAGGTCCTTCCCATCCCTTGTAAGTTGTATTCCTAGGTATTTTATTCTCTTTGTAGCAATTGTGAATGGCAATAAACTAGAAAATCTAGAAGAAATGGATAAATTCCTGGACACATACACCCTCCCAACACTAAACCAGGAATAAGTCGAATCCCTGAATACACCAATAACAAGTTCTGAAATTGAGGCAATAGTTAATATCCTACCAATCAAAAAAAAAGGAAAAAAGAAAAAAAAAGCCCAGGACCAGACAGATTCACAGTCAAATTCTACCAGAGGTACCAAAAGGAGCTGGTACCGTTCCTTCTGAAACTATTCCAAACAATGGAAATAGAGGGACTCCTCCCTAACTCATTTTATGTGGCCAGCATTATCCTAATACCAAAACTTGGAAGAGACACAACAACAAAAAAAGAAAATTTCGGGCCAATATCCCTGATGAACATCGATGCAAAAATCCTCAATAAAATACTGGCAAACCGAATCCAGCAGCATGTCAAAAAGCTTATCTACCAAGATCAAGTCTGCTTCATCCCTAGGATGCAAGGCTGATTCAACTTATGCATATCAATAAACATAATCCATCACATAAACAGAACCAATGACCAAAACCACATGATTATCTCAATAGATGCAGAAAAAACCTTCAGAAAAACTCAACACCGCTTCATGCTAAAAGCTCTCAATAAACTAGGTATTGATGGAATATAGTTCAAAATAATATGAGCTATTTGTGACAAACCCACAGCCAATATCATACTGAATGGGCAAAAGCTGGAAGCATTCCCATTGAAAACTGCCACAAGACAAGGATGCCCTCTGTCACCACTCCTATTCAACATAGTATTGATAGTTCTGGCCAGGGCAATCAGGCAAGAGAAAGAAATAAAAAGTATTCAAATAGGAAGAGAGGAAGTCAAATTGTCTCTCTTTGCAAATGACATGATTATATATTTAGAAATCCCCATCGTCTCAGCCCCTAATCTCCTTAAGCTGATAAGAAACCTCAGCAAAGTCTCAGGATACAAAATCAATGTGCAGAAATCACAAGCATTCCTCTACACCAATAATAGATAAACAGGGAGTTCCACTAATTCTTACATTTCAGGAACTTAACTAATATATCGTACTTCTGTGTTATTTATTTAGTTGCAAGTGCTTGTGTGAAAGATGTCATGTAAAAACTAAAGCAAGTATGAAATAGGAAGACAGTAAAATCTATATAGTCAGCTGAAAATTAACATAATTTATTTTTTGCTTATTAGAAATGGCAAACAAGGCCAACAAGTATATTTCTATAAAATATGATATAAATTGTAACATCACTTAAAAAATAGCAATGAATTCTTGTGTCATCTGTTAAATGCTGTGCATCAATACAATTTTAATCAATCAAAAAGAATCATAGTAACTTTCCAACTAAGGTAACAACCCTAAATAGCTTTACTAACACATGTTACTTCAATTTGAAAAATTAAAAATAAATATATCACGGCTTCATAAGGTAACTTTTTACTTACTACATTGTGTGTTAAGCTATGTTTGCAGAGAATTTTCATATAGTTCCAAATTTTCGGCAAAGCACATATGGAGTAAATTCTAATTTTAAACCTTATTTTAAACACAGATGATCTATTTTTAGAGTTTCATTCATCTTTTTAAATTATAATTCTTAAATTTATAAGTTCTAAATGTTAGAAGCTGAACAAATTAAGTACAATATTGAAATGGATAAATCGATAGCTAAAGCATAAGAATACTTCAAACAGATCTATAAAATATACACAATTAACTTGAACATTACTATTCAAAATAGAGTAGGATTAAGGTACTATGAAACAGAACTCAGTTTGTGAGACACATTAATCTCACCTTGATTAAGAACGTCAAATAAGGCCGGGCGCAGTGGCTCATGCCTGTAATCCCAGCACTTTGGGAGGCCAAGGTGGGTGGATTACGAAGTCAGGACATGGAGACCATCCTGGCTAACACAGTGAAATCCCGTCTCTACTAAAAATACAAAAAAATTATTCAGGTATGGTGGTGGGTGCCTGTAGTCCCAGCTACTTGGGAGGCTAAGGCAGGAGAATAGCATGAACCCGGGAGGCGGAGCTTGCAGTGAGCCAAGATCCTGCCACTGCACTCCAGCCTGGGCGACAGAGTGAGACTCCGTCTCAAAAAAAAGGACGTCAAATGCTTTACCTTACTTGGTCTTTTTTCGACCTAAACGACTGCATCCATTTATCAGTAAGACATTTCCACTCAGAAATTGGTATTTTAAAAATACCTCTGAGAGTCACAAGACAAATACAATGCTAGAAAATATGAACTCCCAGGATGGACTTAAACGGCAAAGTTCGTGTCCTTTACAAAGAAAAAAATACGGGTGAAAGCTAACAGGACACCAAGAGGTAAAGGATTTCTTGCAATGACTTAAGTGATAATGAACAGCTGATTTCCCATTCAGTGACTTCAAAGAATTAACACTGTAGTCATACAAGTAAGTGCAAATTCATATGCCCAAAGTCAAAAAATACTATACCACTATATGACTTAAGGCAGATACAAAATGCTTTGCAAAAATACTTACGTAAATCATTTTTATGATATCTCGAAAATAATAAACATTTAATAAGATGGTCATTTTCCTCACATTTCACGTTGTGCAATTAGAATGCAGACCAAACCCCTAAGAAAGACTTCAGGTATTTTCATGCAATAAAGTGTACAACTTTGTCATTATTTTCATAGTTTTAATATTCTCTCTATTTTAACCATTTTCAGCTATGTGATTTTTATGCAGTGGATTTGTGAGATCACTGCTTGCTAGTATAACTTTCTCTCACTTTCTCCACCTCGTTCTCTCCATGTGTATGTCTCTCTTTTCTCTGTTTCTCTCTCTTTCTCTTTCCATATACATATGTATATATACACACACATGCAGGGCTACTCAAATAAGTCAATGTATTCATATGTTTCTATGTTGTATGACTCACCTAAACTCTGGATGGTTATTTCAAGCTTTAACTTCAGGCCCTGTTTGCACAGAACTCTCTCTCTCATGGTAAATAACCATTAAACTAAAAAATAAAAGTAACAATAAAAAGAAACAGTGCAGATGGAATAAAAAATAAAATTTTTTTAAAGTCTGCTAACCATAAGAGAAAGGCAGAAACTATTCAAATATCAGACCATTAGAGGTCTTGTATGCATGGAGGAGGGTCAGAGTCACTGAGAAAGCCTCAAATGTGAGACTTAGTGACAGAAGCTCAGCTTAATGTTGAGGCTGAAAGAGGGTAACAGAGGATGCCATCACTGAACCACACGCCCAGGCTAACAAGTAGCTATAATAAGTATACAACAGAAGTTTATTATTGGTGTAAGGATAAGAGCTTAGAGAGACTAGCTCTCCGAGGCACAGAATCACGAGGATAACCTAAAGCTGGAAGAAAAAATAGAAACATTGAACAAAAACCTCTGGGAATCTAGCCTCACTATAAGCATGGCACAGTCAAGGAGTTTGAGGTCAGTAGAGTACTTACTATAGCAAAAGCAAAAATAAAACACTAACCCAGCTCGGTTCCTGATTATGTTTACAAAAGCCTCCATACTAATGATTTGGCAAAAGAAGAAGCATGCCCATTTTGAGGCATAAACACTACTTAGCTCTCTCTTATTCTCCATGTGATAAACAGCTTTCATCCAAAAATTATAACATATGGGAGACTGGGCGTGGTGGCTTACGCCTGTGATCCCAGCACTTTGGGAAGCCGACGCGGGTAGATCATGAGGTCAGGAGTTCGAGACCAGCCTGGTCAACATAGTGAAACCCTGTCTCTACTAAAAATACAAAAATTAGCTGGGCATGGTGGCGCATACCTGTAGTCCCAGCTACTCGGGAGGCTGAGGCAGGAGAATCACTTGAACCCTGGAGGTGGAGGTTGTGGTACCCATGGTCGCACCACTGCACTCCAGCCAGGGCAACAGAGCCAGACTCTGTCTCAAAATAGCAATAATAAAAATAATAATAACATATGGACAAAAGTGATGAGAAATCAACTAAAGCAGACTCAGATATGATTAAGATATTGGGACTTTTGTACAGGGAATTTAAAAAACTAGGACTAATACATCAAAGGCTATAGTGGAAAATATAACCAAAGTTTAAAAAAGATAGGAAATATCAATAAAGTAATGGAAACTATAAGTAGTGATAAAAATTGCATGCTGGAAAAAAATTAAGTGCTATAAAATTTTAAAATGTAATGACACAGAAATGTAGAATGCTTTCAATGGGATTTTTAGTAGACTTGACACTCAATCTCAAGCAAATTTAAAGGTGTAGAAATAGTGTGCAAACTGAACCAAAGAGGGAAAAATGTGAAAACACAAAGAAAAGAGTATACAAAACTTCAGGAAAATACCAAGGAGTCTAACATATGTGTAGGTGGAATATTGAGATAAGAGCAAGAGAGCAGGGAAGAAAAAGTATCTGAAAAGATGTTGGTCAAGAATTTTCCCCATAAGGAAGGTGTTAGGCAACAGTTCTACGAAGCTCAGAGCACATAATTAACATTAAATATAAATCAAGAAACAATCGCAACTTACAGAAACATGCTACTTGGAATTTGCTGAAGTCCAGTGATAAAGAGGAACTCTCTAAGGATAACAGAGAAAAAAAAGGACAGAATTCATCACACAGAGGAACACAGATAAAATTAATAGCAGATTTTGTGTTCGAAGCCATGCAAGCAAGAATAAAATGGAGTAACATCATCATTCAAGTGTTGGATATAAAGGACAAACTAGAGTTTGGATAAACTATAATTCAATTCAGAGAAAAAATACATATTTCAAAAATAAACAGGCTATTTGATAAATAAAAATTGAGAGATGTTATTTGCAAAAGAAATTCTCTAAAAAAAGCTCATTAGGTAGAATACTAGATAATAGACAAAAACTAGATCTATAAGATATGTGAAGAACACTGAAATAGTGTAATTCATAAGTATAAATTTCATTTCTATTCTTAATTTTTCTCAAGATAATCATCTTTCTAAAATACAATAGAAGGAATTATGGGTTTGTAGCATATAAAAATACAATATACTAGATAATTAACAAAGTATAGAAGGGAAGAATTGGGAGTATATTATTGGGTGACACATATTACTTAAAGGTAGATTGTGATTAACTAATAATGACTTTCATAAACTCTAGGATGGCAACTGAAATAAAACAGGAATAAAAATCAAGTAATAGAAGATGAAAAAATGAATGTTTTTATATGTCATTGCCAATACAGAACTGGAGTGTGTGTATGTAATGTTAAGGAATTTTTTTTCTTGGTTCAAGAAGAAATGCATAGACAGCTTAGGTAATGAGTACTTTTGCAATAAATCAGATCTCTGAAGCAAAGGATAGAAAAAGCATTGGGTAGAAGTTCAAGTACTTAGTGTTTAGTCTACTTTGTGTGTGTATATGTGTAGATTATGGGAGCAAGAAAAAAAAAAAAACTAAAGAAAGAAAGAGCATACAGAAACATCAGGTTTTATAGAACTGCCATAGGCAAGGAAAGAACATTTAAGAAAGTATTCCTTTTTGTGATGTAAATATAGTTTACACAAATAATTTTCTATTGGGACTATCAGTAGGCTATATACATGGTGGAAACTCTGTGTTAGCATTATAAATGAAGATGAGAAATAGCTCATCCACTGACCGTGGGTTAAACCAATTTTTCTAGATAAAATGGTGATGGAAGGTAGACTCATATGAAACAGCTGTGTTTGCATCGATACTACATCGAATAATTTATATGTTGACCTTAGATATCACTCTTAGTCCTCACCCACTCAGGTCATCATACCTCTTAAGTAGTAATTAAAATGTATTGAAAATGTCATTTTTTTCTTTTGTCTTTTTATTTGAACCTGAATATCTCTAAGTCTCTGGCTGGGATGCATGCATCAGCCTTTTGGCTTATATTGCTTTATATACCATGTCTTCTGTACGCGGTTTTGGCCTGTTCTATCACTTACCTCTAATTTGGACGAAAGGGTTCAAGGGAAGAAACAATATGAGAGGAGGCCTATTCTAGGATATTAACTGACAAATAATAGGAATTCAAAAAAAATGTAAGAAAGACGAAATGGAACAGGAATAACAGCTGAAGATAGATGGAATACTTATATTTTTAACGAAACATTCATATGCTGATTTACATAATTTGAAAGGTTTTTTTTTCCCATAAACAGGTAATGAAAAGAATGAAAGTTTTCTAATCCAAATAAAGATCTCTGCCTGAAAATTAAACATTCACATTGTAACCATATTAATAAGAAGAGATTCATAAGCATGTTGCACATACACACAGAGGAAATATTCAAATAACAGGGATGGAAGGAATCCAATAGCTACTCAAGGGGAGAAAAACATAAATAAATCTATAAACAAACGAAATATGCGACAGCTTTAAAATGTTCCTCTCTAACATTAAACTTTAGAAGACTACTGAGTGAGACCACCAAATTCCAAATAAGCATTTACCATTTAAGAATTGTATCCAGCAAAATTATTATTTATGAATTTAGGCATATAAAATCTTTTTTTATGGAAACAAATGGAAAATATGATACACAGGTACCATTTGTGATTTAGGTTCTAAAAAACCTGTAACAAAAACAATAAAAATATTCAAAATCATGACATAATCTGTAAGGAAACTACAGAAAGGTCAGTAAAGAGAAGAAAACTTTAAAATATGTTAGTTTTGTTCATAACCCCAAGGATTTTTAAAATAGCTACAAATATAAGTTATAAGTTTTTTTCAGTAGTAGCGAATATTGTAAAAAGAGTGTGATGAAATTTAAATTCTATATCATATGTTTAAAAATAGAAAAGTGCATGGAAATACAGACATACCTTCTGAAAAACCATAAATTTGAATAAAATATTGTTTTCCTTTTACTTTGAGGATTTAATACATGTTTGAGAATATTTCTAAAAAGAGTTGAAGTAGGGTGTAGGTAGAATTAAAGGAAAATTACTATACTCAGGAAAAAAACATTATATATAAATAAAAAGTAATATATCTTTTCTTTAAAAAAGAGAAATAAAACATAACAAAATAAAAACGTGTTTTAAAAACCAAAAATGCTGTATTAAAAATAGTAAAAGTATTTCTATTTTACTCTCCTCTGTGACAATAAGAATAAAAACAATAAATAGAAGTTTGTGTGTTGGGGCAAAGGGGAAAGAGAGAGATTAATCTTAACAAAAGTAGTGCAAATTAAATTCCAACAGCAATTTATGAAGAACATAGTGAAATATACTTTTGCCTAATGAGAAAAAGGTTATCATAAGCAGAGTTATAGCTGTGTCCATCTATCTAATTATCTATCTTCTCTCTATCAATGGATTAATAAAAAGTGTTTATTAGTATATTAAGGAAGAGATCAGTTTTAAAGAGGTAAAACCCGCAACCCTTTGCAACAGCTAAGTGTAGATACAAATGCAAGACCAAGGCATATCCCTGTGAACTTTATAGTATAGGAGATATAAGGAATTCAGGGTTAGTTGGGAACTGTAGAGACTGACCATTTTACCAAGACATGAGATTTCTGCCAGCTTGGGAGAAGGTAGCTGGAGTGTCAAAACTCAGCAGTTCAGTCACCACAGCAGACTAGGAGAGATGAAGGGAAGAAATGAGGTAGGGGGATGAAAACAGAATACCTGTGATATATAGACTGCTGCTGCCTGTCACAAATTTCTTCCCAATTCTGTCAGAAAAATAAGTGATAATGCTGTGAACACCAAGCCAAATTTGAGCCCAGATTTGATAGAATTGGAAAAAATTACTTTTAATGCAATTGGGAAATACAGACTTTTTGAACAAAATTACCAAAAAAATCCCCTGAAAATATATAGTATTTACTGACCAGAAATCCACAAAATTAAAAATGTGTCATGAAAAGATAATTCTAGACACTATTTTTATGCCTATATTTAAAAATATATTCTGAGTAATTAATGTTCTTACTTGATTATAACGTCACTGAAATGTTTCTTCTTCCTTACCTATCATTTGCTTCCTTAGCTACTTTAGACACATTGGCTCCCTTGCTATTCCTCAGAAATCTTAGGCCCTTCACAGTTGCTACTCTTTCTGCCTAAATAAATTACCTCTGCTTGGACCGCTGAGAAAAAAGCAAGAGAAAAATCAGAACAAAACTTCAGAGGCTTTGCACTTCTTTCATTCACATACATTTTTCTAATTTGCACTCAATGTACTTCATCATATAAACTTTCGTGATCACCCTGTGTAACACAGAAACCATCTTCATAATTCTTTATTTTCTAATAGCACTTACTACTTTATATGCATATGTGTATGTGTGCATATTTGTAGACAATTGTAAATCCATGTTTATCATGCAGAATGTAAACTCTGAAAGTTTTGTTCTGTTTTGTTCATTATTTGTTGCCTAGGAAAATGACAACATAGTGATTGCTCAGTAAATATGTATGAATGGAGTACATATAAAAGAAAATGTAAAGTCCATGCTATTAATAATTAATAGTAAAAACAAAATATAAATCACCACAAGAAGAATTTGTGGGTGCAACCAAATCTTTTCTCAGAAGAAAATTTTATCCCAAAATGTTTTATTTGAAAGTAGGGATAAAAAGTTAGCAAACTTTTCATTGTCATAAGCTAACAAAAATATAAATCTGGAATGAAAAAGAAGAAAATAAAGATACAGAGAAACAATAAGGAAATTGAAAGTTAAAACAACATAAAGATGATTAAGGAAATAAAAACACAGTGAAAACAATACATTTCAGAAAACTTTTGAGTAAATCATGAGTAAAAAGAAAAAAGTGACAAAGAGCAATAGACAACCATAAGCCCAAAATCATCATCAAGAAAGAAAGGAGATATAAAAGGAATAAAGATAAGATTTAGAAATATTAGAAAATACTGTGAATTGCACAGTTCTAATAAATTTAAAAGCCTACTTGGTATTAGTAGTTATAAAAGAAATATATAAATCGTCACGTTTGATCTAAAAATAAGAAACCATGTAGAAATCAAAATGATGAGAAAATACATCAAGGCAAATTTTCATTACAGACCAATGAGATCTACGTGGCTTCATAGGTGAGTGTGAGTAAATATTCCATAAATCATATAAATTTTATCTTAGAAAACATATTTCAGATCACAGAAAAAAGATGAAAGACTGATTGATTTACTTTATGGCCCTGGCATAATTCCATTACCAAAACTAGCAAGAGCACTATTGCAAAAAAGGAAATCATAGTTCACAGGGGCCAAGACATCCAACGCTCAGCAATGTATCATTAAATAAACTTCATCAATGATCTTTAATATATATAGAGAGAATAAATATAACTTATCTTCATGATAAAACTCTTAATATAAATAATAATGGGATATCTTCTTTATTTGATAAATGACTTCTACCACAAACCAAAACCAAATGTTAGACATAATTAAGATACAATTTTTACTAATGCTAAGCTCAAAACAAGCATGTTCAATAAATTCGACTTATTTCTAATTTTCAGTATGCTTCTTGAATATGTTGACAATATATGAATATTTTATAGCAAATCTGGACAAAATAACAAAGAGATGGTGAAGAGCTGTTAAGATTAGGTAATAAACAATAATCTTCAACAGATTTTGACTTGGGAAAAGCGGGTTCATAGTCATCCTATTTTCAAAACTATTTCAGTTTCCCATTGAACAAATCCAAGCACAATATTAGACATCAAGTTGTTATAAGTTGCACAACAAAGTGATATTAGATTATTTTACAATGAGAGCACTCCATTGCTAATTAATATGAATGTGAGATATAAACATATGCAATAGCTGGGGAAATGAAGACTAGAAGTCAACATATGTTGGACTAAGTCCCTTTTTAAGTAGATTGGGCCTGGCACATGGAAACCCAACCCTGTACTAGAAAGGAACAGAAGGACCTCAGATGCTGATGCAGAAATATGGGTCTTTAAAAGCCTAGTGGGTTTGAAGAAGGCGAGGCTGAGATCGGTAAATAAATAAAGAGACCAGGAAGCTTTAATTCAATTTTAGGTAAACCTAACAATGGGGGAAGCCTACCCAAATGAAAGCAAAAGACTAATAATTTTTCCAGATATGTGAATCCTCTAAGAATGGTGAAAGTTAAATCTAAGGGCTCCCTAGGTACCCTGATTTGTCATGTGTTTTCTAAAATAGGACAAAATGTTTTACAGATATTATACCAATGTTTTAATATCCCAATTTTAACTTAGTTTTCTAACTTCAGTGCTGGCTCATAAATGTTTGTATCCTGGGAAATAAACAATTCTACTATCAGAACTATGAAGCCATTGATCAATTTTGAAAATGGAAGCTGACTTTCTCAGACAATTTAGGAAGTCCAAAACGTATAAAACCTAATTTAGCAGATAAATTTTCTTTCAAAAATCCTCCTTTAATATATCAAGCCATGGGCTTGAGAGGTTTGATCAGTGTTTGAAAGCGTTTATAAGGGCCAGATAGTAAATATTTTAGGCTTTGCAGGCCTTATAGTTTCCTGTGGAGATACTCTGCTCCAGACTGAAAGCAGATAATACATACAGATAATAGATAATACATAAACAAATGGTGTATTTATATGCTAATAAAACTTTATTTACAAAAATGTAGCCGTCTTTGGTCCATGGGTCATAGTTTGCTAAGAACCCCTGAAGTTTTTGTTTGTTTGTTTGTTTTGGTTGATTGCTTTCTATGAAAAAGAAAGTTTTTGCTGGATTTTTTTCTATATTTTTTCCTAAAGATACAGTCATTTTCTGACAAATGCAGTTGCCTGAAATATAACACAGAAAGCCAGAAATAAAGTCACTCTTCCCAGTTCCCTCAGACTTCTGCTCTGCATCTCTGTGTATATCATATTCTGGTTTTGGGGTAGACAACATTTTCTCAAGATTCTGTTTACTATTTCTTCTTAAATTCCACAGTGTGGAAAGATCCCTAAGCAACTGAGCAATGTTTTTTTTTTTTTTTTTAAGGAACTCTCATGATACTTTTTCAACTCTCAACAGCTGAAAGATTTTGTAAGTAGAAAATAGTCTCAGCCTTAAACGTCTCTAATGCTTACTTACCACTTGATAAAACTCCAACAAGAGGAAATGATTAATACAAGAGATAGAATCAGTAAATAATTTCCAGATTGAGTACAGTGAAAACTAAGGATTATCAAAAGAAAAAATTTCTACAATTTTCCAGACCCAAGTAAAGATCGTGTACTTGTTGTCATTAAATTGTTGCTACCATTGAGACGACAATATTTTTACTGAAATTATTGAAATGAGGGGAAAAAAGCCATAAGATAGTAAACTCCATTCCTCTACAATTAAGTCAGAGAAAACGATAGAGTGGAAAAAAGCATCGAGTAATGAAGAGTTAACAGTTAACAAATCCTATTTTAAAAAATCTGGGAAGTCTTGATATTGCAATCTTGCGAAAAAGAAAATGATCATATAAGGAAAAAAGTTAAGGTGAAAATGAAAGAGTGGAAGGGAAGAAAAATCTCTTGCGAAGTGAGGGTGACTGTAGTGTTATTGCTAGATTATCTTAAGAGTCAGTATGTATTGTTTTTTAAACTAGGGAGAAAAAGCTATATATAAGTAAATAATAATGTAAACAAGATTACAAACTGATCAAATATGACTGGGAGCCACAGCTCTGTCTTTAATTTTAGCCATTATTGTGGGTATATAGTGTCATCCAATTTATGATTTTAATTTGCTTGTCACTAATTAATAATTTAAAGCATTTTTTATTGTGTTTAGAAGTCATTTACATATCTTTTACTGTCTATTCAATTCTTTTGCCCATATTTTAATTGGTTTCTATGGGTTTATAATTTTTGAATTGTAAAAGAAACACAAACTTTTATGTACACATACACACTAATATAAGAAATTTATTTCAGAGTATAACTGTCTTTTTTAAATATATCTTAATGAATTAAAATATTTAATGTAGATAAACTCTAGTTTATCAGTTTTGTAAATAGTCCTTAAAACAGGACAAAATCCTTTACAAGGAATACGCCCTACTAAAAAGTCATGCAAACATTTGCATACTTTTTCTTCTAAATAGAAGTTTTGGCTTTATATTATCATTTATGAGGCACACAAATTTATTTTTTAGGTGACATGAGGTAGAAGTAAAAGACAAGTTTTTTCCCACATCTATACACAATTGTTCCAATAATATTTGCTGAAAGATGGTGCTCTTTTCTATTTAATTGCTTTATTTTTAATTTTTATCCATTTAACCAATACCACATGGTCTTAATTACTATAAATTCACAGTAAGTGTTAAGATGAGATATTCTTTCTAATTGCTTACCTACATTTTATGCATGAGATAGGTATTATAAATTATTTGCTTTTCTATTATAAATTAGAATTAGACTTTAAATTACTACCAACAAAAAAAGCTTGCTGTGATTTAAGTTGAGATTTTGTTAAATCTATATTAATTGTCGAATTTGACATTTTTTAAGTCTTTGGATCCATGAACAAGTCTTTCCATTTGTTTTAAAGTTTCCTTAGTTTGTTTCAAAAATATTTTGTAATTTTCATCTTGAACATCTTTTGTTAAAATAATTCCTAGATATGCTTTTAAAAGCTATTACCAATAATGTTTTTACAATTTGATTTTCCAAATATTTATTAATATTTATAGAAATATATTGTTTAGTATTAGATTTATATACTTTGATCTTATTAAATCCACTTTAACTTCTGTTTGTATATTTCTTAGGAATCTTTGTATAAATTATTATGCCATTTAAAATAAATATAATTTTATGCCTTTTTTCAGTTTTTGTTTAGTTTCTTCCTCCTTTCCTTCTCTACTGTAAAAGATCTCTTGAACAATGTTAATTATTAATGGTGATTCTATTTCCCAATCTTGCGGAAAACCGTTTAGCATCCCATCATTAAATATGCTTTAGGTTTTTATAGATACCTTTATACAGACTAGGAGCTTCTTTCTGTTTCGTGTTTACTGAGAGGTATTTTTTCTCTCTTACAGTATCAAAGTTTTTCTGTATCACTTTTAATGATATTACAAAATTTTTATGTATCGATGTGGTGAAATAGATGGATTAGTTCTAACAGCATTATTAAAGTATACATAACATATGATAAAGTTTATATAATTAAAGTGTACACCGTGATAAGTTTTGACATATGTATAAGCCTATAAACTTGTCATCAAGCTAATGAAATGACTAGAAAGAGTTCCTTATTTCTCCTCTGAAAAATATTCCCACACCTTCTTTGCTTCCTTTTCCCAAAGACCTGTCTGAAGACAGTAACTGATCAGCTTCCTGTCACTGTCAATTAGTTTACATTTTCTAATGTCTTATATAAATGAGGTCATACAATAGACACTCTTTTTATCTGGTTCTTTTACCCAGAAAAAAGTATTTTCAGATTCATCTGTGTTGCTGCATTTATCAATAATTACTTTCTGCATATTACTGAGTAAAATTACATTATATAAATTTAATGAATTTACTAAAAATAAACATATATCTTCTATACATTATGTAATTTATAATTAATTTATAATGTAAAATGTTAAAATAAGATATCCTGCTTGGTATTGATTGTACTTTTATATGAGTGGAGTAATAATTTTAATTAAATTTGGAAAATTGTTATCCACAGTGTTCAGTTTTTTTCTATCCCTTTATTTTTCTATTCTCCTTGTGGGATTCTTATTTTTCATGTAGTATGCCTCTTGGTATTGTTAGACATGTCTCCGAGTCTGTTCATTTTTTGTCTCCTTCTTGTGTTAACCAGCTCAGAGGACTGTCTGCCTTTTTGCAAGGGCAGGGGGAGCAGTGTGCCAGCTTTCTGCATCCCAAGCTATTGTCCAGCATCTTGGAAAAACTGGGTCACACAGACTTGAAGGATGAATGCAGGGCTTTTATTGAGTGGTGGAGGTGGCTCTCAGTGGGATGGATGGGGAGCTGGAAGTAGGATGGAGTGGGAAGATGGTCTTCTAGAGTTTGCCCATCCCGCTACTGATCTGCTGTCTTCTGGTCCCCAACCAAACTCTTCACAGCATTCAGATGTTCCTTCTTTTCTCTCCTCTGTGTGCCATTCTGCTGTTTGTCTGCTCATCTCCTTGTCTTCTCATCTCCTTGTCTGACCGTCTGCTTTTGGACCCTGGGGTTCGGGGTTTATATGGGCACAGGATGAAGGCATGGCAGGCCAAAAGGCAACTGCTGGGCATGAAAACAGGAATGTCTGTTCTCATTTAGGTCCATGGGTATTCAGGCATGAGGGTGGGGCCTTTGCCAGAAAACTGTCCTCTCCTACCCAGTATTTCCCTGTGTCTTGTCTGTATCATTTCCCCCTTCTGAAGAGGAACATCTAACCGCTATTAGAATATGGACCACGACCAATCTTAGCTACTTTCTCCTGACAGGGGGCATTTTTTTGGAGAAAATGACAGTCAACTTTCTCCCAGGAGTCTACCTAAGGGTCCCTGGCAAAAGGGAGCCATTGACTGAGGCTCCAGTTGCCTGATTGTTTGGAGTTTGATCGCCTCTACGTGAGAGAGAATAAAACAAGTTTTACGTATCCATGGTTAAACATGTGCATTATACAAGGAAAGAATCTAGTGCCAAAGATTACAGAAATAAGAAGTGAAATATACTAACAACATTGTTCCCTTAAGCTGTTTCACTCTGGAGAAAGAAATTAAAACTTGTATGGGAATAGCTAAATTTTAGAAGAGACATAACTGTTCTTGCCACATCTGTAGCAGTTAACAAGTGTATCCTGGGAATTCTGGGGTTTGCGGGCTTATATGGTTGCCATTAAAGCTTCTGCCTCTTTCTTGTGTCTCCCTGTCTCTACTGTAAAAGACCAAGGTGGCTACTTTCAGGAGGTCTTCTAAAATAGTCTCTGGTGCCAGGCCCCATTTCTGCAACTTCCTCCCGATATCAGGGACTGCCTGAGTAATACGTTTATCCTTCAGGATTAGCTGCCCTTCAATGGAAGTATGAGATGGAGAGGTGTGCTTTACCAAGGCCTCTCTTAGCTTCTTCAAGAAGTCAGTGAGATTTTTTTAAAATTAAATCCTTGGTCTATCATGGATAACTTAGTAAAATTGAGAGGTGTGTATCCAGTCCTGTGTAAGCCCTCAATTATGTGTATCTCAAAGTGTCTCCTCCTCTAGTCTCCCGTCTCATCACTGATATCCCATTCAGGCTCATTTATTGGTACTGCTTCTCTTCCAGCTGGATAAAGTTTAGTCCTTTCTCTGATTCTAGATGTGATACAAAGCTCATCCCCAAATTTCTCTGCTGCTTGCAGAGAAGCTTGCTTCTTAGTGTCCGTCAGAGACTGATTCAAAAGTAACAATGTCTTTCAGGAGGGTTCAAACACTTGAGCGAAATTCAGGAAAGCCTCTATATATCTGTCAGGGTCATCTGAAAAATTGCCAAGATCCTCCTTAAATTGCTTTAAGTCCTGTAGAGACAAAAGGACCGCGACCTTACGGGGGCCAAATTAACCAGGCATATGTTGGAGAGGCAAGAGTGAGACTGGGGCTTGTCTGGAGTGATAATTTCTAGAAGGGGGCAAGCAAGAGACTCAAGGTAGAAAGGGAGGTCGAAGTGGGCCTGGAGAAGCACTGCTGGAGGGAGCTGGCTCCTCTGATACGGTGCCTCTGGGATTTATATCTTTAATTCCCTGGAATTGCCCCTTGTAGCCTTTCCTGAGATGGCAAAAAGGAGGGCTAGATCAATCCTACACTGTTGTCAATGTCTGGATTGCCCTGAACGGTATAGAAAGGCTGCATATATGGAGCCTCAGACCATCTGTCCTCATGCCTACAGAAAAGGTTATAGGATGGTATTAAAATGAATGGTTCCTTCCTGAGGCCAAGTCAGTCCTTTATAATTGCGCCAAACCTTTCTGCAGAGGGCTGTCTGGCATTTTTCCTCCAGATTCTGAGGGTCAAGGTAGTCCCCGTGGTTCAGGATCACACTCCAGAGGAGTATAAGCTGGAGGTGTTGAAGAGAGCTGGTTGCCCATTCTGAAAGATGGGGAATAGAAGCATCCCTCATTTCCCTTTTTTTTTCAACAAAAACTTGGAGTGTGAGAGAGGGAGGACACAGCACCCCCTTTTTCTGTTCTGTCTTTTCATTCCCGAGTCCTGGTGATCTTGGCAGGTGCTACCCATGGGTGCCAGTGCGGCATGCACCCATGAAGCCGGGAATGCCTAGATAATAGGAATTATCTGCTCTCACCTATACCTCTATTTCCCCTCCTGTCAACAACTTTTGAGTTCCCTGAACCTCATTTATGCCATGGAGGGTGGCCACCTTCCATGAAATGGGGGTTTAGTTGCCAGGAATTGGCTCCTCCCAATTACATTATGCCTGTTGCCTGGCTTTGGATCCTCAGACCTGGTTTTCTTTTTAGGGCCTCAGACTGAAGCTTGGAATCCAGTTTGAAACAAAAAAATAAAAAAAGGTATTTCAGGGGCTATTTGTTCTGTTTAGATTAAATCTCAAATGAGCCCTGTCAAATTTGCAGTTATCAGCCAGCAGGAGACGCACCTTCATTATTTTCCCTATCATGAGCAGCGTGCAGGGGAAAAAAAAAACCCTCACTTAGTAAAGGAAAAAGAAGCTTAAGGGGTGATACAGGCAGGTCATGGGAGAAGAACCCCTTGCTCAGTTCAAATGGGTTCCTTTAATCCTTGTATCCTTCTCTGGTTCAGACTGGGCTGAACTCCTTTGCCAGGGAAGGAAAAGTTCTACCGGCACAGCACCTAGGAGGTGCTGGCCAGACAGTTGCACTGGGTCCCAGCGGCATCTGTGGTTTTCTCCCACCTCTTATAGCCATTGGTTCTGGCTTGTACATGCTGCAGACACGCTCAGGCACCCCAGCCACCAGTCACGAGGAGAGGAGGTAAGGAGGGGAACTGTTGTGTGCAGGACCCTGCAGTGGGGTGGGGGTCAAAATGGCACCTTTAAAAATAAATGGAAACCACATTGTCCAGAATTGCACTTCTAATGGCTGAACCAAGCACTCATTCTGTTTAACATCATTGCCACAGTGTGTAGTAAAACCCTTAATATTATACAAGAAGAGATAGGAACCATTTCAAACCATGAAAGAAGAGACAGCACAGCAAAGTCTGGGGGTCTTGGCTGATGGAATTCAGTCTTGCGGCCTTCCAAAAACAAAAGATGTCTTTGATTGCCCCAGGACTTTACTCTGGCCTCAAGTGATGGCGAGACCTCCATAAAGGAATATAGAGTCAACATTCTCTTTACTGGAAGGAAAGAGAATGGCAGGGTCTTGGAAGAGGCAGATCTTCATTTTAACTCACCCCTCTCTGTATCCTACCTGGAACCCCAGATGAAATGGGAAAGTTCCTTGATCCCCCTCAATGGACATGTGACAGGGGTGTGGCTCATCTGCTCAGTTGACACAGCTGCTCAAACCCTTTACAGGACGGGGAGCACACAGATGGACAGGTGCAGGAGCTGGAGCGAGCGCCCCTGGCCTCCAGCTATATGACAGCACCCAGGGGCGGGAGCCTTCAACTCCCAAAGCCCAAATAGGTGTGTGGTACAGTGCAATGCTTTAGCCTTGTCATCCGTGGACAGCTTAAGTATTAACTGGCTCAGTGGACCCTCTGCCTTTTTGCAAGGGCAGGGGGCCAGTGTGACAGCTTTCTGTATCCCAAGCTCTTGTCCAGCATCTTAGAAGAATCAGGTCATCCATGGACTTGAAGGATGAATGTGGGGGTTTTATTGAGTGGTGGAGGTGGCTCTTAGTGGGATGGATAGGGAGCTGGAGGTGGGATGGAGTGGGAAGATGGTCTTCACCTGGAGTTTGGCCTTCCACTGACTGATCTCCTTTCCAATTGTCCCCAGCCAAATTCCTCTTGGCGTTCATATGCTCCTTCTCTTCTCTCCTTCTCTGTCACACCATTCTGCCATTCGTCTGCTCGTCTTCTTCTCTCCTTGTCTGCTTCTGGAGGCTGGGGTTCAGGTGTATTTCAGTAAAGGATAAGGTCACAGTGGGCCCAAAGGCAACTTTTGGGTGTGAAGAAAGGAAGGCCTGTCTTCATTTAGGGCTGTGGGTATTCATGCTTGAGGGTGGGCCCTTTGCCAGGGAACTACCCTCTTCTACCCAGTATTTCCCTGTCTCCTGTCTGTATCAATTTCACAACCTTTTATAAGCTATTCTCAGTCCATCCTTTTTGGAGTTTCAGCATATATAAGCACAGCTTACTAAAAGAACGAATACTTAAATATAGCCCTAAGCACATTTTCAGAGCTTTTACTTTTCAACTCCTGTAGTAACTGCCCCTTAAATCTTCCACACCCTAGAAAAAACAATATCTCTTTTCTTCATGCTCTGTGAGTTTGTGGCTTTCTGTAGGATCTCCTTCTCTGTGCCACATTCTGGAAAGTTCTCTATGGTCTCTGGGGAGCATGTGCAGTTCACTTTGCATGTTACTCTTTGTCAAGGATCAGAACTCTTTATTTTTGATTACCAGAACCCTATTTCATATATACTTTGTGTGATTTGATTGTTATTTATGAAAATAGTAACTCTGTCATGGCTATCTAATTATTTCTCATATCTATACATTTTTGAAAGAAAATACTAGATTCCCAAGAACCCCATTTGATAGAAAGGTATGTTTACTTCCCAGAGTGAATTCTATTTTCACATTTGTAAAACTTTATATTAAATAGTTTTAGAAGGTATCCTAAACAAATAAGAAATGTATCATAATTATTATTTTCAAAGGAAAAATGAAAGATGAGTGAACCATAGTGGGAAAAAATAGAGAGTTATAGGTTACCACAGATTGTCTAATAAATTTGCAAGTAAAGTTTATTTAAACAAAAAAGATGCATTGCAATGTAAATATTAATGAGTCTGTAACTAAAAGTACTATATAATCCCAACACTTTGGGAGGCCAAGACAGGTGGATCACCTGAGGTCAGGAGATCAAGACCAGCCTGGCCAACATGGTGAAACCCCATCTCTACTAAAAATACAAAAAATTAACTGGGCATGGTGGCAGGCACCTGTAATCCCAGCTACTCGAAAGGCTGAGGCAGCAGAATTGCTTGAACCCAGGAGGTGGAGGTTTCAGTGAGCCAAGATCATGCCACTGTACTCCAGCCTGGGTAATAAGAGAAAAACTCTGTCTTAAAAAAAAACAAAAACAAAAACAAATCTTTATAAATGTTTAATTTCAAAAGGGTTGATAGAAGTGAAAGTGTTCTGAAAGTCTTGAGAAAATGGGATTGGATAGGAATTAACAGGATAATGATTTTTGTCTGTCTGCGCTTACCTGCACACACACAAATTTTGTATTCTTTATTTAACAAGGAAATATATATCTGGGTTGAGGTAAGTGAAATAGTGGTAGACTACTTATTATTTGTATTTGTTTGTGTTAGAGCTGCTGATTTTTAGATATTTGTTTCTGTATATATATATTTATATATATGTTAACTTTTTCACTTACGTCAACCCATAGCACTTTAATGTGCATTGTCTATGATCTCTAATTCCAAAGCAGTATCATTATGTTGAATATTTTAAAATACGTACAACTGGCAAATATTTTTTAAATTTAATAGAAATTTATAAAATGTAAAACAAGGTAAATGCTATGAACAAAATATATATGTAAATATGCCAATTTAAAATTTTATTTAAGTGAATATGATCAGAAGGAGGCTCAGATAAGCTTTCTTTAACAGAAGTACATCACCGTTCAATTTTAATTTAAAAAATCAACAAGCTCAGCTAATCTGTTTGCAGCATTTCACTGTAGCTCTGTATTCACAGGTTTGTTTTATCTATCAGCTTCCTTTTTGTAACAGCAAACATGAATTGATTTATCTCAGAGGCAGCAGTTTTTTATGAGAACCTCTTACAGGTATCATGGTTAGGTATGGACTTCCTCATTAGTAGAACCAAACAGAGCAACTACTTTGCTATATGCTATAGATTAGGAATATGAAAGGAGGAAATGGAAACATCATGATATTTTTTATACATTATGTGAAATATTTAGAAAAAGCTATTAAAAATAGCTCTTTGCATATTAAGGAGAGTAGTAAGTGTGCATGTGTGTGAACATGGGTTAAACTACTGGCAGTTTGCTATTAGAAGTGAGAGCTCAAATTCTTACTTAGATAATAAATACAGTATATAAAAATAGTTTCAGTTGCCTATCGGTATACAATACTGACACAATAGAGCTCACCAGTGTTTAATAGAAGAGGTATTCCTATTTGTTTCATGTGAGTCTCTTGGGTTTCAGATGAAGTTACTAAAGCAGTTTCCAATACTAAACTTGTTCACACATGATGTATTCTTTCTTCCATAGGTAAAAGATTTAAATCAATATTTCCCCACCACCAATGAAAACAATTTTAAGAACAATGGGCTAAATTCCCATTATCTATACTAGTAATAAAGCCCTTCTCTAAAAGAAGAAGAACTCAAAAAGTTTCATTTTGAAAATGCTATTTATGCAAATATAACAATTATACTTAAAAAGTTTTAATTATAAATATGAAGTCAAAATAATTGGTCTAGGAAAGAAGCAACCTACGTGGTGAAGACTTGCTGTGAACAAGCAACACAAAATAGATTTCTAATCTGACATTTGTTTTCCCTTGCATTGACATAAATACAGGGGAATATTTATTTTGAACACACTAAGGAAAAAGCTTTTGTTTGTAATTAATAATTACAAAAATTATGTTAAATATAGTTGGAGTGGTAAGGAAATATACCAACAAAGTTTTAACTTCAATTTATTCCTCACATTTAAAAGTTGCCCTGAAGAATAGTTGTACTCATCATTGCTGCTTTACTGTTTTAAAACTTAGCAAATTAGGGTCCTAACCTATTGTTAGCTTCTCTGCTTAACTCAGAAATTTAAAAATTCTTATTTTTCTCTGCTTTTATTTCTCTGACTGCTAGCTTTGACATTTTTCCTATACATTTCTCACTGCATGTTCAGAATGGCAAATTTCTTGGAAGTATGAGAAATTAGTAAATGCTGTTAAAAGAATTACTTTGGTTTAGAAATTTATCTTTTGTAGCAATTTATTCCATCATAATTTGTGCAAACCTGTGAAATAAGTAGTGACAATGAGACTGAACTTTAGAAAAAACTTCTGTTTTCCTCACTGAAAATTATATTTTGAAAATTGAGTATTTTTAATCTGTTCATAGAATTTGTTATTCCTCTGTAGTCATGAAAATCTCATAGGTGACATACATTTAATTTGTCTTCCTTTTATTATTTTTTAATGAAAAATTATGCTGGGAAAGGAAATTGTGACTAGTTCTCTAGAGGCAAATCAAAGAGGCAAGAAATAAGAAAATTGATAATTAAAGGAAAAAGTAAAATCAAATGCCCTAAATTTCTTAATTGTAAAATAGAGCTCTGATGAAGTCAGCTGCTGACAAGTATCCTTTTGTTCACTGAGTACTTCATAGGAAGATGAATATTTTTATGAACCTAGAAGTTTTGTTGTTAAATATTGGCAAGGTTGCATTTTAGCCCACGAATTTTCATTTATGCCATCCTTTTGGTTTTGCTACTAGATCTTCCATAACATGCCCTTCTAATTCCTCATAAAAACCCATTTAGATTATAGTCATTAATGTGAGAATCCTTAATTCATTCACCTAAATCTTAAAGAAACTTTAATCATTTACTACTAGTTATTTTTAAGGCAACTAGCACTTTCCCATTTATACTTCTCACAATAAGCTAGAAAATAGATATTTATATGTATATGTATCCCTAAGAGTTTTGAACTATGGAAAAATTAATATGTTACTGGAAATATTTTATATCACATGTGTGTACAATTTTGGAACTCAGAAGAGCATCTAATATGTTAGAGGAATGTCTAATACAGCTGAGGGTGAAAATAGATGTGGTATTATTTGTAGCTTTCTCAGTGCAGAGAGAAGGCAGAAGGAGAGAAGAAAGAAAAGCTGTTACCATTTTGAATTTTATGATTGAATTGAATTCAACAATTAAGTAAATTTGAAATAGTGCTTTTATTTATGGTGACTCCATTCTAGGAGTAAACTGTTCTTCATAATTTAACGTAAATTGTATTTAACCCTCTGATATCCTTTCTACCTCTCCAAGAGAAAAACTAAACTATTATTAATTAATCATTGTTCATTAGTTAATTCAATAATACTTATATAAGTAAAACCATTTATTAATGTTTGATAAGTGTACAAAAGACATGGAACATTGGATGTATCAGGATTCTTATTTGATTCCAAGAGAAAAGAAGGGTACGTTGATAAAGAATTGTGATTCCTATAAGAAAATACCTAAAAGACTCCAGACCCAAAATATAATAGAACATTAAATTGAAGATATCAAATTAATTAGTACAGCCATTATGAAAAACAGTACAGAGGTATCTTAGAAAATTAAAAACTTAACTATAAAAATTAAATCCGTGGTCATATGATCCAGCAATTCCATTATTGGGTATATATCCAAAGGAAACAAAATCAGTATGTTGAAGAGATACTTGCATATTTGTTTTAACCCTATTCACAATATCCAAAATATGTGATCAACATAATGTCCATCTAGAGATGAATGACTAAAGAACAATGAAATACTGTTCAGCCATAAAATAGAATGAAATCTTGTCATTTGTGATAACATGGATGAATCTGGAGGATATTATATTAAGTGAAATAAGCCACACATAGAAAGACAAACACTGTCTTATCTCACTCATGTGGAATCTAAAAAAGTTGATTTCATAGAATTAGAGAGTACAATAGCTGTTACTAGAGGCTGAGGAGGGCAAGAGAGGTGAAGGGTCAAGGAAGTATTAGTCAACAGTTACAAAGTTAAAGTTAGATAGGAAGAATAAGTTCTAGTGTTCTATTATACAGTAGGATGATTATAGCAAATAATGTAGTGTGTATCTCACAATAACTAGAAAAGAAGATTTGGAATGTTATCACCACAAAGAAATGATAGTGGTTAAAGATGGTTATGGTAATTATCCCGATTTGATCATTATGCAATGTATATATGCATTGAAACATCACATTGTACCTCAATTATATGTCAATTATAAAGTTAAAAATTAGGTGTTCACTATTGTTATTTATGTGTCAAATACAAATCTAAAAATTAATAAAAATGGAAATAATAGTCCAGACACAGTGGCTCACGCCTGTCATCCCAGTACTTTGGGAGGCCGAGGCCGGCAGATCACCTGAGGTCAGGAGTTTGAGACCAGCCTGACTAACATGAAACCCTGCCTCTACTAAAAATACAAAAATTAGCCAGGTGTAGTGGTGGGCACCCGTCATCACGGCTACTCGGGAGGCTGAGGCAGGAGAAATGATTGAACCCAGGAGGCAGAGGTTGCAGTGAGCTGAGATCATGCCATTGCACTCCAGCCTGGGTGACAGAGCGAGACTCCGTCTCAAAAAAATGAAAAATAAAAAACTGGAAACTATAAATTATAATCACTGTAGATATAATACCTGTGCTGATTAATTTATGGCCATTTACTCTGATTTATAACACCTAATTAAATTAATGAGAAATTATCTACTGTCCTTTCATCCAACTCTCAACATTTTCTCAAAGATGACATTTGTTTCTGATTAATGCGCTGTATTAGCTCTTTATTATTTTCTAAGCCACTTAATTTTACTTTTACCTTTTGTAATATTGTTTTACTATATTTTTCTTTGGACCAAGTAATTGAAACACATTGTTGTTGGTAATTTAACATACATAAATTAAAGCCAAATTATATTTGTATTGAGAATTTAAAATTCTTTTCACCCACTTTCTTTTTTCAGAATAAGATTTCTAGGTCAGCATTATGTTCTTGTGATTTTTATTTATAGTAAACATACCTCCAATGAAATGTTTCAGATTGATAACTTTGCACAGCAAGACACCAGTCTATTCAAATAAATCATACTTCACTTGCAAAATTATTTTCATTTTATGTAGTTTGTGTAGGCCTCTGATTGTACTTTAAAGGAATTGATGAAAAGGAATTGTTTAATGCTGTTGTAACAGAAAATGTATTACTGGATTGGTTTAAATTTAAATTTTTCATATATTTTTAGGAATATTGGCTTTCCAATAATGAGTATTCCAAACAATTTACTGAGTTTTACACCTATTGTACTGGCAATCTAGTTTGAAAGAGAAGAAGGTATTCTATAATCAGTTACTTCCTTAATATGATAAAAGTTTTACTTGGATAACCCTAAGAAAAAGGGATTCATCTATGAAAGTTGTTTTCAATTATCAGTATAATCTTTCATTTTCAGTTATAATATCTTTCCAAATCTCATTTCTACAGATTGTCTTACGGTTAATTTTCTCCATGTAACCAAATATAAACCAAACAACCTTTTATTTTATTTCTTCTTCTTTCAAAGAAGAAATAAAATTTAACTTTCTATTTTATGCAATTACATTTCTTATTAATGTGTCTTTAAAAATCCAGACACATATATATTGGCTAGAGTCAGGGTTCCATCTTTTTACAAGGTTTCAGTAGATATCTTTGATTATTTGAAATTACTAATAAATAGAATAGAAGAAAATAATAAAGTCCTACCCAGGTAGCAACAAAAAAGCAATCAAATTATTTTTTCTAAACCATGAAATATTAGACATTCATTACAAAATCCACATACAATTTAAGAATGGAGCAATAAGATCACTTACATGTCAAGTTGAATTGCTTTGTAAATTTCCATTTATAATCTGTGCATTTATAGGGTAAAATTTCAATATTCACAAAAGATTAAATCCACATGCTTGAAAATCTTTGATGAGAACAGAAGAAAATTGAAAACCTCTTATTGCTTTTTCCCCCTCTGGGGGAAAAAATTATTGCAAACCTGAAAATTAAGGTTTTTATAACCTGTCATATCTTTTGCTTGATCAAAGGGCTATTATTTTATCACTGATTGTGGAACACTAATATTGTGGAAATATATTTCAAAGATATTCCCTGTACTCATTTGGTCCTTAGTATCTTTTCTGGGCACATAGAGAAAAAATGACTCTTCTAAGTCACTTCTGGAGAAATCTCTATCTTGGTGAAAATATCAAATTAAGTGTTTCTGCTACCCTATCAGCTAGTATAGGATTTCCATTACAATTTGTGAAATGATATTTTTTGCAAACATGTAAGAAATAGAGAGTACTTAGGAAAATCTCTAATCTGAGCATTCATTGGCTGCTCTGAACCACATTATACTTATTTATATCCTCCAAAAAAATACTAGAATACTGTCCACAGTACAATTATGTGGTCCCGAAAATCTGACCCTGAAATATATCTAATAAAAGTATTGATCTCATAACGATGGTATGTACTGGGGATCTATGATTCTGCTTATTTCCCACAATGCAAACAAGCAATCTTTTTTTAAAGGAATGTGCCCCAAAACATATTTTTGCAATATTGGAAGCTATCAAAGAAAAGAGCAGTAGTAGCTATAAGCCAAAACAAGGAAATATTTCATCAGATTGAATATTCAAATAAACATTTTCAGGTAGAAATTTCTGTATTGAAGAAACAGCTCAGTGCTATCATTGACCTGGTTAGATATTTCATCAAATAAACCTAGGTTTAATTTGCAAAATCACCACCATCATCATTGTGGACTAAATTGTCTTTTTTATTTTTATTGTTATTTTTTTGCCATTATATCAACTCAAATATTAAACACATAATTTTTCTTATATTATAGAGGTCAGGTAAAATTATCTATACTAGGGAAACTTTTAATTGCAGTTAGTCATTTTTCTAAAGAGGAAGAAACACGATTTTCAAAGAATTTTGAACATGTGACTGCCATTATGAGAAGGGAAAGTAAAGGGTCATATAAACATTTGTGGTGATTTTCAGTAAGTTATCTTGTCTCCCCAAAAATTACCTAAAATCAACTCATTGATCTAAAGTTACAAATTAGATGCTTACTCTTTTGGTTTTGGCTCAGTGCTTTGACTTTCATTTTCATTAAAATGCAAATATCCTAAGGATGAAGCTTACTATTTTATTCACTCATTTAAGCCTTCCTGTAAACAATGGATATACAATCAATATTTGTTAATTCACACTGTCAGGTGATTTATTAAGAGAGAACAGGATTGATTTTTAGAGGAAAAGAGAGAAATAATCAATTTCTAATAAGGCAAATCATGCTGACGGAGCAAACAAGTAAAATTGGGAAAGACGCTCATAAAGACAGGTTAACTTATTTCACAACTTTGATCTTGATTCCAGAGAAAACAGAATGATAACATAAACTAAATTCTGTATTATAGTACACTTTGTGATAAAAATGAGTATCAGAGACAGTTAATACTAGAACATGTTTATTATATATTGGTTACTAAACATTTTGAATGAAATATAAGGAATCACTTTTTTGTTGGACAGTTGTATGAATTTATATGCATACATAGGCTCTTATCACCTCTATCACTCACAGGAGCAGAATAATTCTAACACATAAAAAATGCTTGCATCCAGACTCTTCTCCTCACTCACCCAATGCAACCATTTATCTTCTCTATGACGCTGTGTTTTTACCTTTTTCCACTTTAGTTACAAGTGGAATCATACAGTATGTAAAACATTTTCAGATTGGCCTTTTTCATTTTAGCACAATGCAGTTGAGATTTATCCGTGTTGTTGCCTGTATACACATATTTTTTCCTTTTTGTTGTTGAATACTATTTCATTGTGTAATGTTAAAGAACATAGTGCACATGATGTGTTAAAAGCAGTAGGAAAGACTTTATTCCAGGGGAGCCTATTATGATATGTATAAGAAAAATGGGAATGAGGTATTATAGTAGGGAAGAAAGATTGGGTTTGCCTCTGAATATAGTAAGGACAAGTGGAGGCATATAGTCAACGAGCAGGGATGGAGTCAGTGGGTGGAAAATTACTAAGAGCAAACATTGGGGGTAAGGGGAATTTTAGCTAAACCAACTTGACAAGATTCTTGCTGAAGGTAGATGAGAGTGATTAGATATCAAGGATGAGGGATTGGGAATTTGAGCAGACATCAAGGATGGTCAGTTACCAACAGTGGGGCATTTTTGCTAAACTGACCAAGCATGATTCTTGCTGAAACTGGACTAAACAAATAGAGCCACTGGGACCAGGATTGGAACCTTGTGAGAAAGAGGATTCTGAGGAACCTGACAAATGTTCTGGTCAACAGAAAGGGTCTTTGCCAGTAGATGTACCAAAGTCTATCCATCCATTCACCCACTGAAGGACATCTAGACCTACAATTTTTATCAATGATGGATAATACTGTTATGAACACTTATTTAAAGGATTTTGTGTGCATGTAATTTTCATTTGTCTAGGATAAATAACTAGAAGTAGGATTGCTAGGTCAATTAATTTGTAAGTCAATCAATGTTATTAATTGATTAATTATCAGTGTCTATATGAATAACCAAAAGATGAATAAAACATTATAATGTTAATTCATGTATAGAAATCACTTGAAAAAATTAATATTTATTTATTACGTATACTCCCAGTGAATTAGAAGTCTCGCATTGCATCAGAATCTACTAAGTGTAGCCTTTCTTTTATAAGAAGACATGGATAACTCTCTGGAGATGATGTATTTCCACTCATATTTTAATTTTTGTCCCATGTATCCTGATGTGCATCCAGTAGTTCAGATTCAAATTTGTTATAATACAGGTTATAATACAAGTCAAATAAATAAAGGAGTAATAAAAGAATATTGGTTCTTGTTCAGTTATTCCCAGGCTTTGCTGGCTTGGGATATATATTTAAAAAAAGACAAAAGAGGAAGAAATTGAATTTGATGTTTTGAGCTATATAATGAAATAGAGTTTTGATCTATTTCTTTTCAAAATAACATATATTTTGCTTGTTTAGAAAGTCAGCTAAGATGGTGCTCTATTTACTTAGCCATATGACTCCAGGCTCTTACTCCATGAAACCCTAAAATTCATCACCTAGCTACACTGTACTGAAAATATAAAATTCTATTTTTGGTAGTTTAAACAAAAAAAAAAAAATCACAATAGCATGTTGTTTAGAATTAGGGTATTCATTTCAACCATTCACTTAACAAATATTATTGATAATCTAGTATGTGGCAAGAATATCATAAGGACTAGCATATTGTTTTTTGAATATAAGCTATTTGATATTACTTTCCCCAATTACTTCTTTAGAGCCTTCAACACCATTGTTACGCTGGTTATTACAGGATGAGCCGATTAAGTATTTGTTAGTTCTGTAGATATTTTCAAAAATACAGTTGAATTTGCTAACCAATGGGTATATATTAGAGATACTTGGTAGTGTGCCATTTTTCTTCTTCATTAACATGCACTCAATTTCACTTCTATCATCCATTGTTCTGTTTTATATTATAGGAATCTTGATTCCTGAGCACTTTAAAATTGAATTTTCTAGACTCTCCTGCCAAATGACTCTCCTGCCAACTGAATTTTAGTTAGTGTTAGCAGTGGGAGAATTTATTCACTTACATATTTATGTGTTTATTACTTTTATTTTAGAATAATTATATTTTCACAGTAATTTGCAAAAAAAAAAAAAAAATAAATAAATAAAGAGAAGCCCAATGTAGTCTTTACTCATTTGTTTTTTCTAATTATCTCGCTTTACATAATTCTGGTACAATATCAAAACCAGAGATTTGACATTTGCAAAATGTGTATATAGCTCCATTTCACGTTATCACATATGTAGATTTATGCAACAATCACAGGATGAAAACAAAATACAATTTAATCACCACCAAGATCATCCTCATTTTATCCGTGTATAGTCACTCCTCACTCACCCCTTCCTCCACCATCCGCTCGTCCCCAGCTCCCCCAACAATGAATATGTTTGTCATATACATATATATCATTTTGCCATTGCAAGAATGGTATCGTAACGGAATTGTACATAATGTAACTTTTTAGAATTTGTTTATTTCACTCAGCATAAAGTCCTTAAAATCACTGATAGGATTTTCAGAGGAGAGATTGACTTCAGTGCCTTTGATGTTCCAGAAGCAGTATCAAAGGGTGATTGCCAGCAGCTGCTGGCTACGGCTTTCAGTAGCTCTGAAGGCTGGAAGAAAGAGCAGTTGCAGGCCTCAGAAGCCTTTGGAGGTTCTGACGCTGGCAATTTCCAGCAGGCTCAGTGTCACATGCACCTTGAATTCTGGAAACACCATCTTCCTTCCTCTGTTTTTTCTAGCCATCTTGGATGGGAGAAATGTCTTGAAATTATCTCTTAGTTGAATGTCTCCCTTTTTCTCCTTCTACCTTTCTAATACCTTTGTAACCAGCATTTAATATTTTTTGTATTAATTTCCTAACATGACTTCTCTTTTCCTGGGGAACCCTGATAGAGCATAATCAAACAGTACTGATGTTAAGGAGCTAACCATGTACGGTACTGTAAAAGCATACTGATAGCATCCATAGTGTTGCTAATATTAATAATAAAATAGTTGTTTGTATTGGGAATATATTTTATGCTAGGCATTTTGCATAATAGCTACTTTTCACATAGCTTACACACATAAGAGGCAATAAAAAAAAGTGAAGAAGAGTAATGTTACACCAGCTTTGAACATAACCCTTTGGTAATTGTAGAAAAGCATTTTCCATGTGAATTTGATGAATAAAAAATTAAAGTCAATGCTCTGAGTCAATTCTTTTGAAGCTAACCTACCTCATGTGACAACTCACTTAGAAGTCCGATGGCCATGCAACTGTCAATATGGTTAAGTTTTTGATGTTTAATGACAGAAGTCAAACATGCTGCCAATCAAATGGCCTGGTGCTATATGCTCACATTGTAAAATACTGCCCTGTCAGGAATTTCAGACGCCAAGTCCAATTCAATATTCTTTAACTTGTGAAAAATACTTTTGGCACTATACTTTATGTGTGCTGAAAAGTCATTCTCAATATGAGTAGTTTGGTGTTGCCATTTGAGGCCTTGTGCAGCTGGCAACTTTGGTTTCCTACACAGCTTAGAATGCCAATGATGCCAATGGCCTAGTTTAATAATTGATTACCTTCGTGAAAGAAACTTTATGTTTTGCTTTGAATTGCTATATTTTTTTACAAAGCCCTCTCTAAAAGCAAGAAAATTGCATTAAAATCCCCTAATTTATTAAAAAACAAAGTTTTTATTCTTCTGGGAAAAAAATTACATATTTCTTAATAACCTTTAGTTATCTAAATCTTATTAATCAGTTACTGTGATTATTAATAATTTCTTCATGAATTTTAAGTGATAACTCTACCCTAGACTGAGTTACTTCTAACAGTAATTGTACTTCATAATAATTATATCATATATTTTATATTTATATTTTACATCATTTTTGTTGAAATTGGTTAAGCAATGTTGAATATGTATATTTGTATATGTAGAATATGTATATTCTAACCATGTGTATAAGTTTCTTGAAGACAGATATAACTATATTGGTATTTGTGTATACAAACTCTTGCACTAACAAAATCTTACACTAACTTGTATCTTTCTGTGTTTAAATATTCAAAATTACAAATTTAATAGTGAATTGAGAAAGCCTTCCTGCTTGGACTGGAGAATTATGCATCATCGAAATATTCAAGCTCCTTTGATCATGGATTCCATCTGATTTAGGTGTTCTCTTTGCTTTATTAGCTAGTGATGAAACTGGATTGTATTTATTCAACAAATACTGAGTCTGTACTAATCCCCAGGAGGAAACAAAGCACTCAAGGTGACAAAGAACGTCCCTACCCTCATAAAACTTTGATTCAAAAGAGTATTTATATATATATATAAAAGAAAATATTAAATGAAAAGATAATTATTGTCTTATTTTACATCTTAAAAATATATTTATCTTAAACTATATATTTTATATAAAAAATACAATTTATCATGAAGATAATGTCAAAGTTAGTCACAGAAATATAATGATTTGAGGAAGAGTGATTTTAAATCAGTTGATAAGTATATCCTCTTTAGAAGACATAATATTTAAGCTGAGAAGTGAATTAATTTTTAAATAACCAGCACGTTATCAGCACAAAGTCCTGGAGGAAGGAATATGCTTGAATGACTTGGAAAAGGCAAGTGGGCATTGTTTGTGTGTGTGTGTGTGTGTGTGCGCGCGCACGTGTGTCTGTTTTGATTTTGAGTCAGAGTTAGTAGATTTTATACCAAGAGCAATATGAATTTTTTTTTTTTTTGGTTTTGTATAAGGAAGTAATCTTTTCTTATTTAAATATATAATAAAGGATCTGTATGGTGTTGTGGAAAAAGAACTAGAGGTGGCAAAACAACGATTTCTTTAGTCCAGGAAAGAGGTAATGGTCATTTAGGATGGTAGCAATGAATATAAAGAGAAACAGTCTCCTAAAAATATTTGCTGATGATAAGAGAGAGAAAGGGGGCGTGTTAATAAATACTTTAGGCAAACCTAATGGGAAAGCTCCTTAAAAATGTTCAGAAAATTTCCATTTATGTCAAACTTTACTAATTATAACTCAAATCTTGTTTAATTAAATCATCTCAACAGTTATATGAAATAATTATTCTTACCCTACTCTGTAGATGAATTCACTGAACTTCAAGAATATTAAGCCAATGTCTGAAAATCACAAAAATTTCTTTAAGGCAGAGTTTGTAATGTAAGATAAAGTTCAAAAACCTATGTTGACCATGTGGTAGATAAACTACCAAACACAATTTGGATCAAGTGTTTTGGCAACTGGAGATTACTGAGATGGAAGATGTTTTTAACGTTAAAGTTGCTTCTAACTATGCATAACTAAAATAAACTATCTGTGCTTTATGATACAAATTAGCAAAATTCCCATTTTTTAAAAAAACCTTACTTTTATAAAGTCATTTTATATGGTTTTTATTTTTATTTATTTATTTTTTTACATAGAAGCTCATGCCATTCTCCTGCCTCAGCCTCCTGAATAGCTGGGACTACAGACGCCCGGCACCATGCCCCACTAATTTTGTTTTTTGTATTTTTAGTAGAGATGGGTTTTCACTGTGTTAACCAGGATGGTCTCGATCTCCTGACCTCGTGATCTGCCTGCCTCGGCCTCCCAAAGTACTGGGATTACAGGCATGAGCCACCGCACCTGGCCTAAATTTTTTTAAATGACCGGAAAAATTCATTCTTCATCACCACATAATTTAATGCTGTGAAAATTTGGGGTTTAATGTAAAATGTTTAGCAAGGGATTAATTAGCAAGTTAACCTTGGATAGTATTGATATTGTTATATGTATGTTAGTTATTAATTATTAAGCACTTCTTAAGCGTTACTTTCCACAGTTCTTGCATTTACTTTTTAAAATTATACTGAGATAGAAAATATGTCGATTTTCCAATGAGGATATTAAGATGAAAGTTCAAAAAAAAAAAAAAAAGTAAACCTTCTATGTTAAAAAAAATTCATATAAAATGATTTTATCTGTATCCTGTGGAAAGAGTTATAGTGGTTAGATTCACATTTGTTTTGACTTGTCTAAAAATACATCTTTTCTTGTATATGCTTAATTCATTTTATTCATGCAAATATACCCACAGCCTAATAATAATACTTGTGGAATTATGTCTAATAGTGCCTTTTGTTTGTGGAATATAGAAAACCTAAAACTTTTTACATGTATAGTCATAAAACAGCAAAACTTAGTATACAGAACTATAAATGTTAAATTACTCGAAAATATATTTTGAAAAATGCACAAATTCTAAGTGTACAATTCAACAAATTTTTCCCAAATTAATACACTCCTGTGACTGCCACCCAGGTCAAAAAAGGAAATAGTGCCATCAAACTGGAAGCCTCTGCCTCCCTGCCTCCCTTTCAACATCAGTATCTTCACTTAAAAAATGTATGGTTAGTTTTGCTTATTCTGGGTCTCTACATAAATATTACCATTTAGCATTCATTATTTTGTTATGGCTTATTTCACCCAACATTATGTTTGTGAGACCATTCAAGTAGTGCATATTCGTTTAGTTCATTCTCATATACGGTTTTTAAACACGTGGCAATTCAAGCTCATATTCTACTTTTGTTAACCATTTAGGCTGTGTCCAATTTGGGCCTGCTACAGATAATTTTCTATATGGCAACCCAATTGACAAAACAACATTTATAAAATAGTTTATTCTCTACTGCTCTGCTGTGTCATCTTTGCATGAAGGAAAAGTTCACATGAGGCATTTCAGGCTCACCATTCCATCTGATGGTTCTATTTTTTTTTTTTTTCATTCCATCTGATGGTTCTTTTTTTTTTTCTTTTTTCCCATTCCATCTGATGGTTCTATTTTTTTAATCTTGCGTGAATATTACACTATCATAATAACTTTCCTTTTATATTAAGTCTTGATATTCAGTAGAATAACGTTATACCTTTTTTTCCCCTTTCCTTTAAAAGATATACTATTCTTGGCTTTTGGGTTTCTAATAATTTAAATATTTGCCAATTTTAATAAAAGTTACTCACACATTTGTTCAGGTGTTCTTGGATTCTATAGATCAATATTAAAGAACTGTTATCTCTCCAATACTAAGTCTTTCAATCTATAGATGTGGGATATTTCCCATGTGTTTAATTATTTAAAACAAATGTCCTCAATATTTTATATTTTCAGAAGTCTTTCACATCTTATCTTTATTTACATCTTTCTAGGTATTTGATCTTTTAATGCTGTTCCAAATGGTTGTGTGTGTGTGTGTGTGAATGTGTGTATTCTTGTTTGGTTAGAACCTAGAAACGCAATCAAGATTTTATGGATCTTATATCTAGAAATATTGTAAAAGTCATTTAAAACTCATTTATTAGACCTAATGATTAGCTTATAGGGTGTTTGGATCAGCTATATATAGAATCATCTGTATTATTCATTATGGCCTTTTAATCTTTATTGATAATGATTTATTGTGTTTTTCTTATAATTCCACTGGCTAGCACTGCCAATGCAATATCAACTAGAAATGATGACAATAGGCTTTCATGTTCATTCCTAATCTTAGAGGAAATTATTTCAGAATTTCATCATGTAGAGTAATGTTTGCTGTAATATTATGCTATCTATAGAATAGCATTTGTCTAGCATTTCTTGAATAAGCCTTTTTTGTGTGTGTTGTGCATTTTATTTATCAGTATATTTAATTTGCTTACATTTTGTTTGGATTTTGCAACTATGCTTGTGATAATGAAACAGTTTCTAAATGATGACCTCAGATTTTTATATCAAGGAAATACTGTCTTTAGAAAGACTGTATTGTGAGGAATACTGAATCTCTTCTCTGAAATAGTTCATGTGGGTTGGCCATTGTTTGTTTCTTCTATTTGAAATTGTCACCTACTCTAACACCTTAACCTTAATTTATCTTTGTGGCTTCATTTTTCTGGTCAAGATTCTGTTACATTAATATGTAATAGTTCAAATAAGAATATCCCTTTTTTTTCTGTCATTTTTTATTGTTATGCCTTTATTCTTATATGAATTTTTACTTTTTAACTTTAAAATTTGTTGGCATTCATTTTTTGCAAGATTCCTTTTTGATTTTTAAAATATCTCTAATATCCACAGTCATATCCCTTATTTCTTATTGATATTGTCTATTTAATCTCCACTCTTTGTCTTTGTCCCTCTCTCCCTCTTTGTTCATTCTTATCTATTGAAGAGTCATCAGTTTTTCCTGTCTATTAAAAAAAAAAACAACTTTTCTTAAGCATTTCTTTTTATAAATGTGTTGCATTTTTCCTTTTGTTTATTCTAAATTCTTTTATTGAGTTAAATTTGATCTTTTTTTTTCCTGCTATTTTGAGATGGATTCCTACATAATCTATTTCCTGGCTTTCTTGTTTTTTAATACATTCATTTCAATCTGACATAACTTTGGTTGCACCCCATAATTTGAATACATTATGTATTTTTGTACTATTTAGTAGAAAATATTTTCTAATTACCATTGTGACTTTTTCCCTGAGCTATGGACTATTTAGAAGAAAGCATTTACATTCGTAAACATATGGTGGTTCTTAAGTTATATTTAGTTATGCCTTTCTATCTTCCATTGTTCTGTAATTAGAATAATTATGAAAGATTTAAAACTTTGAACTATGTCAACATTTGCTTACTGGAATAACATATGGTAATGTTTTATTAATGCTTCATGAGCACGTAAAAAAGATGTGTTTTCTGCAATTGTTGAAGTAGGCTTCCATAGATGAAAATTGTATTGATTTTCATATCAATGTGTTCAAATATTTATATTCCCACACATTTTTGGTATAATTGCCATACCAGCTACTGAAAAAAGTATGTTAAGTCTCTCACTATAATTGGAGGTTTTTATATTTATCTATTTTTTTTCAAACTTTATCTGTTGTGGTAGTATGATATTATAAGAATACAGATTTAAAACTGTTTTTACTTTCTTGATTAAATAGTTTACCATAATGAAATTTCCCTCTATCTTTACTCTTTTTATTTAAATTCAACTGTATCTGATGTACCACTCTATCAATTTCCTTTGGTTAATGTCTTAGTTTGTTCAGGAAGCTATAATTAAATATCTTAAGACTGGGTTGTTTATAAACAACAGAAATTTATTTCTTACAATTGGAAGGTGAAAAGTCCAAGATTAAAGTGCCGGCAGCTTTGGTGTCTGGTGAAGGCTTGCCCTCTGCTTCATAGATAGCAACTTTTACTGTACTCTTATGTGGTGGAAGAGGGGATGGAGCTAGTTTAAGTCTCTTTTATAAGGCCACTAATCACACTCATGAGAGTGGAGCTCTTATGACTTAAATTCCCAAAGGCACCACCTCTTAACAATATCACATTGGGAATTAGGTCCCTGTATATGAATTTTGGAAGGACACCAACATTCAGGCTATAGCAGGTAGTATTTGCAAGGTATTGGATTTTCTCTCTTTACTTTAAGTGTTATTATTTTATATTATATATTTATTTTAATAAAATAAAATTGATTCTCTTAAGTGTTATAATTAGTTTCTGTTAATTGAACCATAAATTTCTATTTTATTTAATGTAATTTCTGATATTTTAATTTTTAAATCAACCATTTTAGTATATTTTATTTATTCTCCTTCTTGTGTATTTATCTTAAATTTAGGACTTGACCAATTGGATCTAACAAACATCTACAGAGAATTCCACCCAGCAATTACAGAATATACATTCTTCTCAACTGCATGTAGAACATATTCTAAGATAAAATAGTCATAAATCAAGCCTCAATAAATTAAAAAAAAAATGAAATCATACCAAGCAAAATATTGAACCACAGTGCAATAAGAATAGAAATCAATACCAGGCCAGGCGTGGTGGCTCACACCTATAATCCCAGAGCTTTGGGAGGCCGAGATGGGTGGATCATGAGGTCAAGAGATCGAGACCATCCAGGCCAACATGGTGAAACCCCATTTCTACTAAAAATACAAAAACTAGCTGGGCGTGCTGGCGCATGCCTGTAATCCCAACTACTCGGGAGACTGAGGATGGAGAATCACTGGAACTTGGGAGGCGGGGGTTATGGTGAGCCAAGATTGTGCCACTGCACTCCAGCCTGTGACAGAGCGAGACTCCATCTCAAAAACAAATAAATAAAATCAGTACCAAGCTATCTAAAAACTACACAAATACATGGAAGTTAGACAACTTACTCCTGAGTAATTCCTGGATGAATATCAAAATTAAGGTAGGAATTTAAAAATTCTTTGAAATTAATGAGGGAGAGAGGAAATTTACTAAAATTTCTTGGATACAGTCAAAGCAGTGTTAAGAGGAAAGTTTATAGGCCAGCCTAAATGCCTTCATTAAGAATTTATAAAGGCCTTAAATTCATAGTGTAACTTTACACCTAAAGGAAGTAGAAAAAAGAGCAAACCAACCTCAAAGCTAGTAGAAGAAAAGAAATAAATAAAGTTAGAGAAGAACTTAGTGATATCACTATGCAAAAATCTGTACAAAAGATCAATAAAACAAAGAGGTTGTTCTTTGACAAAAGTAAATAAGATTGAATAGGCCCAGAGCTAGATTAGCAAAGAAAAAGAAAGATCCAAATATCTAAATATGCACAATCAGAATCAACAAAGGTAATAACACAATTGATCCAACAAAAATACAAAAGAATCTCTGTGACTGCTATGAACAACACTATGCACATAATCTAGGATATTTAGAAGAAAAGGATAAATTTCTGGAAGCACAACGGCTCCCAAAATTGAATCAGGAAGAGAATGAAATCCTGAATAGACTAATATCAACTTCTAAAATTGACTCAATGATAAAGAACCCACCAACCAACCAAAAAAAAGCCCTGGACCAGATAGATTCACAGCACTGAATTCTACTAGACTTACAAAGAACTGATACCAATTATATTAAACATTTCAAAAAAAAGTTGAGGAAGAAGGGCCTCTTCCTAATTCATTCTATGAAATTAGCATCAGTCTGATACCAAAATCCGGCAAAGACACAATGAAAAAAGAAAATTTCAGACCAATACCTCTCATGAACCTAGACACAAAAATCTGCAACAAAATATAAGCAAAATAAATCCAGTAGCACATCAAAAAGTTAATACAACACTATCAAGTAAGCAAGTTGGCTGTATTCCTGGGATGCAAGTCTGGTTCAACACATGTAAATCAATAAATGTGATTCACTACATAAACAGGATCAAAAGCAAAAATCATACGATCATCTCAATAAATGCAGAAAACATTTTTGATAAAATTCAACATACATTTTAGATAAAAACCCTCCAAAGAGTAGGCATTGAAGGAATATACCTAAAAATAATAAGAGCCTTCTATGACAGCCAATGTCATACTGAATTGGCAAAAGCTCAAACCATTTATCTTGAAAACTGGAACAAGACAAGGATGTCCAATCTATTCACTTCTATTCAACACAGTACTGGAAGTCCTTGACAGAGCAATCAGACAAGAGAAAAAATTAAAAAGCATCAAAATATTAAAAGAAGAAGTCAAACTATCTCTTTTTGCTGCTAGGAAATACTAAAGACTCTGCAAAAAGGCTCCTAGAATAGATAAGTTACTTTAGTAAAGTTTCAGAATACAAAATAAATGTACAAAAATCAGTAGCATTTCTATACACCAACAATATTCACACTGAGAGTGTAATCAATAACACAATTAAACTTATAATAGTCACAAAGAAAATGAAATATGTAAGAAAACAGATAACCAAGGAGGAGGAAAAAGGGCTCTACAAAGAAAACTACAAAATGCTGCTGAAAGAAATCAGATATGACACAAATAAATGCAAAATCATTCTATGCTCATGGATAGGAAAAATCAATATTATAAAATGGCCATAATGCCCAAAGCAATTTACAGATTCAATGCTATTCCCATCAAACTAGTGATGTCATTCTTCACAGAATTAGAAAAAGTTATTCTAAAATTCAGATGGAATAAAAAATGAGGCTGAATAGCCAAAGGAATCCTAAGCAAAAATAACAAAGATGGAGGCATCACACTACTCAACATCAAACAATACTATAAAGCCACAGTTACCAAATCAGCATGGTACCAGAACAGATAGATTAGACCAATGGAACAGAATAGAAAACTCAGTCATAAAGCCACACACTTACAACTATCTGATCTTTGATGAGGCCAACAAAGACAAGCAATGGAGAAAGGGCTCCCTATTCAATAAACAGTGCTGGAATAACTGACTAGCCATATGCAGAAGACTGAAGCTCAACCCCTACCTTTCATCATATACAAAAATGAACTCTAAATGGATCAAAGATTTAAACGTTAGACCTCAAAGTATACAAATTCTGGAAGACAACCTAGAAAATACTCTTCAACATTGGCCTTGGTAAAGAGTCTTTGACTAAGTCCCCAAAAGCAATTGCAAATAATAATAATAATAATAATAATAATAATAATAATAATAAAATAAATAAGTAAATAAATAAATAAGAAATACATAAAGTGAAACTTAAACCAAAGAGCTTCTGCACATCAAAATAAACTGTCAACAGAACAAATGACCTACAGATATTTGAAAACTATGTATCTGAAAAAGGCCTAAAATCTAGAATCTGTAGGAAACTTTAACAAATCCACATGTGAAAAACAACCCCATTAAAAAATGGACAGAGGACATGAACAGACACTTCTTAAAATGAGACATATAAGTGTCCAACAAACATACGAAAAAATGTTCAGTTTCACTAATCATAAGAGAAATTCAATTCAAAACCACAATAAGATACTATCTCACACCAGTCAGTGTGTCTATTATTAAAAAGACAACAAACAAACAAACAAACAAACAGATGTTGGAGAAGCTGCAGAGAAAAGGAAATGCTTATACATTTTTGGTGGGCATGTAAATTAGTTCAGTCACTGTGGAAAGCAGTTTGGAGATTTATCAGATTACTTAAAACAGAATTATCATTCAACCCAGCAATCCCATTACTGGATATATATCTGAAAGAGAATAAATAACTACCTAAAAGACACATGAATTTGCATGTTCACTGTAGCAAAGATATGGAATTGCCCATCAATGGTAGATTGGATAAGAAAAATATGGTACATATACACCAAGGAATACTATGCAGCCATAAAAAGGCGTAAAATCATGTCCTTTGCAAGAACATGGATGGAGCTGGAGGCCATTATCTTAAGCAAATTAACACAGGAACAGTAAATCAAATACCACATGTTGTCACTTATAAGTGGGAGCTAAACATTGAGCACATATTGACATAAATATGGGGACAATAGACACTGTGGTCTACTAGAGTAGTGGGAAGTGGGGAAGTGGGTTAGAAAAATGACCTATCAGGTACTGTGCTCATTACCTGGGTGACAGGATCCATACTCCAAACCTCAGCAACAAACAATATTCCCATGTAACAAATCCGCACATATACTCCAAGTATGAAAAATAAAAGTTGAAATAAAAATATATATTTTTCTTTCCCATTCTAGTCTTTTTATATTTACCTATTCTTTTAGCATTATTGTTGTCATTACCAGAATAGATTGTATACTGTTGTCTTATCAAAGTCTAATAAAAATATTTATACCTTAATCTGAAAATTGCAAGACCTTAGATCATTATCTTTCTCTTTCTCTGAACTTATACTATCTTGCTGGCATATGCTTTAAGTTCTATCAGATGTTACTCTCATTGTTTTAAGCAGTTAATCAATTTAGATTTAACAAAATATTTATCTTGTATGTATTCTTCATTTTTTCCAAAATGTATTGTCTGATTTTTTTTCAGGTATATATCTCTCATATAAATATGTATGTGTGTTTATCATATACAGAAATATATGTGTATACGTATGTCTTATTTTACATTCACTTTTTGAAACAATTTGCTAAAATTCTAAGCTGCAAGTTTCTTCCCTCTTAACATTTTGAATATCATATTCAATCATGTTCGTGTCTATCATTTCCTCTGAAAAGTTGTGTGTTAATATTGTCATTGAATGCATAGGGCAAATCAAATGGGGTGTCAAAACTAAATCTTCCATTTAGATATAATTACTTATACCAACTCAATTTTAAGACAAGTGTAAAGTTTTTCATTCACCTGTGACAAGTAAAAACATACACATACACGTACACACACACACACACACACACACACAAGGACTTTTACAATTCAGCAGCTCTGTGAAATTCAGAGTTAAAAGTAAATAGAAATAAAAATAATTTTACATATATTGTACTTTAAAATATTCTTAAGTGATTCTATTTCTTGTTAAGATGTAGAGTGATGGGAAGGCCTGTGTTCTCGTGGTAGCAAAAAGAAAAAAAATGGATGAAATAAATATTATCCTTTCAAATCGGAAGAGTAGTGGCTTCAAGGTAGCCCAAGGTTCTGATTCCAGAGAGGAAAACCTCTTCCACAGGTGAACACAGAGTAGCAGATGCTTTCATAGTTGAAAAAAAAAAAAAAACAAACTATTTTTCTTATAGGTAGTTCAGATAGGTAGTGGACGACACAGAAATTGTAGTAAAAATTTGAAATAGCCAGAAAGATTAGAGTACAAAAAGCTTCAAAATAAAATTATTCAACCTAACATATCCCCCTTCCCTGAATTTGGCTGAAAAAGTAGCAGTGGCTGGAAATCAGAGAGAATTTATGAAGTCTTGATGATTTTCAGAGACATTCATTCATAGACCCAGATACAAAGTTCTATGAGAGCTCTCCAATAGCATTCCAGTTCAAATATTTACAAGATTAAAAAGATCAGTCCCAGAAACTATAATGTGAGAGAATGGGATTCGTGCTAGCAATGGGTAGAAGTAATCTAATGAAGGCAGCTCCTAAATGGTACAATCTGGAAGTTTAGCTCTGCATTGTAGCTTCCACACAAAAGAGAAGACTTAGGAGTTCCGGAATACCTATTTTTAGAAGTCATTTATTAATTTCCTTTATACTTTTATTTTATACCCATTTCCAGGAAAAAAAGTTGAAAGTGAGACGTATGGAAAAATGGGAATTTCGATACATAATTAGGAGAAAAAATATTCCATAGAATCTAACCCACAGATGACCCAGATAGAGGCATTAACTTTTAAACAATGATTATAAAATATCAATTATATTTTAATTCATATTAAATATATGTTATAGCTTCAAGGAGGAAAACAAACTGGGTGTTTTCACTACTGGGCAATGTGGTACATGTAATGCTTCTTCCCTCAGTAGTAAACATTTTTTCTCCTTACCCCATTTTCAATTATATTGCTACAGAAAAGAACAAGGTGAAGACCATTTCGGTAGGGAATGGAACATGAGATACGAAGTTCCTTTAAAATCAGAAGAAGCAAAATTACTTCTTCCATCACTTTTCAAGTATTGAAGGAGGACAGAAGTTGTAGTAGGGCAAGAGAGTCAGATCGGACTATGGTCCTAATCTCTGAAATTTGAAAAGATTGTTCTACAAATGTGTGTGTTTGTTTGGAAGAAATACAACTGAATTAGTGCCCTTCATCGCTGATAGATTTACCAACACTTAGCTCCATTTAGCATGAAGTGGGCACTATTGCGCAGAAAGAATAATGTAAGGTAGTTTTACTAATTTACCTTATTTGTAAGTGGTTGAAGTTGATCAAGAAATTCCTAAATGCTATGAGAAGGCAGCATGGAATTCTAAGGTTAAAAGGGCCAAAATGTGAAGGTCCTTTGAATCCAGAAGCAGATTTCTATGCTGCCAGGCTTCAGTAATCAGTGTCACATCTCAAAAGTTTTGCTAAAATGAATCATAACTTGACAAACATGAATTAAGGGATCAAAACTGATCAGCCATTTTGTATCAGAGAAGAGCAAGAAATTATGAGGTCCCTAATTGAATACACTTCATCTTTCACTGGCTTCTGTGGAGTTATATAAACCACTCTTTGTAACTACTGCCCATGTAGAGAAGACTATGGTAGAAATATGGAAAAATCCAGAGACTGTTAACTTGAAGAGACCAAGATACCATTAATGAACAATTTTTTAGTTGTTTGTTTTCTTGTTTTAAACCCACCAATCCATACTTGGGAGTTATGAACGAGACCAATTCAGTTGTTGGAAAACCAACAAACAAAATAAGTACACAGCAAACATGTACTACATTATCATTGCCCATTTGTGAAGTAGAAAGTTGACATCAGTAACTTTATAATGTACTATTGAAACAACTGCAGCAGAATCTTATAAAATAATTTTATTTTTTAATACATGTGGGATTTCCTTTCAAGAATTAGTTGATAGTCTAAAGAGTACAGCTCTAAAATGGCAGCAAGTTGCTTTTGATGTTTAGCAAGTGAGACAAAAATGAAAAAAGAAAAACTATGGCTTTAATACAATCTCTAGCTTTGTTCCAGTCTCCTAGTATAACATTGAGAATTGGATAAATAGACTTCCAGTGAGTTTGTTTCCATCACATCATCAGGAGAAGGACATTCAGTGAAAAACGAAAGCAGACCTTCAGTAATGCAGGGCTCAGGGCAAGGACACATTTTACTCAGGTATATGGATAGTGCTGTCTCTCCAGCAGTACAATACTTCTGTGATAATATTAATGGGCA
Organism: Macaca mulatta; assembly: GCF_049350105.2. Lineage (NCBI taxonomy): Eukaryota > Metazoa > Chordata > Mammalia > Primates > Cercopithecidae > Macaca > Macaca mulatta. The sequence continues at coordinate 179,605,032 of NC_133407.1, read as the reverse complement.
CTGGGGGGTGGAAACATGAAGATGTTGAAAAAGAAGAATAGTAGAGTCTCAGCTAGGAATGTGAGACATATTACACTTTTATAACACAGACTAAAGCCAAAGGCAGAAGAATATTAATTCTGTGAGTTTGCAGCTGGGATGATTCAAGCTTATAAATGCTTCTTATTAGGCCACTGGCAATCTGAAGTTATAAAATTATGTGGCTTTAACATCAAATAGTGCACTACTACTAATAACATATTTTCATAATTTCTCACCAGCTTACATTGAGTTATCACATTTTTGATATTTCTTAGGTGAATTTACCAACATGTGAATTGTTTTCCTCTCAAAAGAAAGTGCAACCTATGATAAGATACTCTTCTAACAGAAAATATGATAAAGTGAATTTTATGTAATCAGTCTTGAAAAATCTGAGCCTTATCTCATCCTGCCTTGTTTTCTGCATATATTAAAAATATAATTCATTTTTTTAACCTCTGAGATAACTGAGGTATAAAGAGATTCAATCATTTACTCTAGTTAACAAAGCAAGCCAATAATGTGATTTTTAATCCAAAGTGAGCTTTTCTAATTTTCATAGTTATTTTACCACCAATAAAAATAATCACGTTCCAGCCTGCCAGCTCTGGAGAGTCCAGCTGGTCTGAACAAGAAGATTTCCCCCACAATACAGCACAGCTGCTCTATCAACAAGCAGCCAGACTACTTCTTTAAGTGGGTCCCTGATCCTGTTCCTCGTGACTGGATGAGTCCTCCCAACAGGGGTCTCCACACACTATGTACAGGAGTGTTTGGGCCAGCAACAGGTCAGTACCCTCCTGAAATGGAGCTCTCAGGGGAAGGAATAGGGTACCATCTTTTCTGTTCCACAGACTTCACTGGTGATACCTCCAGGTATGGGAAAACAAGGCCTCCAGGGACTGGAGTGGACCCCTAGCAAACCACAGGAGACCTACGGAAGACTGGCCTGACTGTTAAAAGAGAAACAAACAAACAGAAAATAACAATAATATTATCAACAACAACAACAAAAACCCCACAAAAAACCCATTTAAAGGTCAGCAATCTCAAATATAAAAGGTAGATAAGCCTACCAAGATGAGAAAGAATCCATGAAAAAACGCTGAAAAGTAAAAAATCCAGAGTACCTCTTCTCTTCCATATGACTGTAACACATCTCCAGCAAGGTCAGAGGACTAGACTGAGGCAGAGATGGCAGAACTGGCAGAAGTAGGCTTCAGAAGGTGGGTAACAATGAACATTGCTGAGCTAAAGGAGCATGTTGTAATCCAAAGCAAAGAAGCTAAGCATCATGATAAAACAATACGGGAGATTATAACCAGAATAGGCAGATTAGAGAGGAGAATAACCAACCTGATGGAATTCGAAAACACAGAACATCAAATGCAATCACGAGCATCAATAGCAGAATAGAACAAGTGGAGGAAAGAATCTCCGAGCCTAAAGACTATCTTTCTGAAATAAAAGAGGCAGACAATAATAGGGAATAAAGAATGAAAATAAATAAAGAAAACCTCAGAGAAATTTGGGATTATGTAAAAAAAAAAAAAAAAAGCCACGAAACTGTGACTCATTGCAGCACTGAAATAGACAGGAAGACCAGAACCAAGTTGAAATACATACTTAAATATATCATCCAGGAGACCTTCTTCAACCTAGCAAGATAGACCAACATTCAAATTCAGCAAATCCAGAGAATCCCAGTAAGATACTCTGCAAGAAGATGAACCCTATGACACATAATCACCAGATCCTCCAAGGTGGAAATAAAAGAAAAAATGGTAAGATCAGCCAGAGGGAAAGGCCAGGTAACCTACAAAAGGAAGCCTATTAGACTAACAGTGGGCATCTTAGAAGAAACCTTACAAGCCAGAAGAGATTGGCAACCAATATTCAGCATTCTTAAGAAAAGAATTTCCAACCAAGAAATTCATATCTGGCCAAACTAAGCTTCATAAGAGAAGGAGAAATAAGATTATTTTAAGATAAGCAAATGCTGAGGGAATTTGTCATCACCATCCCTGCCTTGCAAGAGCTACTGAAGGGATATGGAAACAAAAAGCCATTGTCAGCAACTACAAAAACACACTGAAGTTCACAGACCAGTGCGACTATGAAGCAACCACATAAACCAGTCTCCACAATAACAAGCTAGCATCATGATGGCACGATCAAAATCACACATAACAATACTAACCTTAAATGTAAATTGGCTAAATGACCCAATTAAAAGACAAAATGGCAAACTGGATAAAGAGCCAAGACTCATCAGTATGCTGTCTTCAAAAGACCTGTCTCACATGTAAAGATCCACATACACTCAAGCTAAAAAGATTGAGGAAAATTTATACAGCAAATGGAAAACAGAAAAAAGTACGAGTCTTAATCCTAGTTTCTGACAGAATAGACTTTAAACCAACAAAAATCAAAAAAAGACAAAACAGAGCATCACATATCAGTAAAGGGTTCAATTTAACAGGAAGACTTAACTATTCTAAATATATATGCACCCAATACAGAAGCACCCTGTTTATAAAGCAAGTTCCTAGAGACCTACAAAGAGACTTAGACTTCCATACAGTAATATTGGTAGACTTTAACACCCTACTGACAATATTAGACAGATGATAAAGACAGAAAATTAACAAAAATATTCAGAACCTGAACTGAGTTCTGGATCAAGTGGACCTCATAGATATCTACAGAATTTTCCATTCAAAAACAACAGAATATATATTCTTCACATTGCCACATGGCACTTCCTCTAAAATTGATCACATAATCAAAAGTAAAACATTCCTCAGCAAATGCAAAATAACTGAAATCATAAAAAACAGTCTCTCACACCACAGGATAATCAAGTTAAAACTCAAGATTAAAAAATTCACTCAAAACCACACAACTACATGGAATTTGAACAACCTGCTCCTGAATGACTCCTGGGTAAATAATGAAAATCAGGCTGAAATAAAGAACTTCTCTGAAACTAATGCAAACAAAGGCAACATACCAGTATCTCTGTGATCCAGCTAAAGCCAGTGTTAAGAGGGAAATGTATGGCACTAAACGCCGAGATCCAAAAGCTAGAAAGATCTCAAATTAACAATGTAACATCATAACTAAAAGAACTAGAGAACCAAGAGAAAACAAATCCTAAAGCTAGCAGAAAACAAGAAAAGTCAAGATCAGAGTGGAACAGAAGAAGGTAGAGACACAAAAAAACCTTCAAAAATCAATGAATCCAGGAGATGTTTTTTGAAAAAAAATTAATAAAATAGATCACTAGCTAGACTAATAAAGGAGAAAGCAGAAAAGAATCAAATAAACAAAATCAGAATCAACAAGAGGGATATCACAATTAACCCACCAGAAATACAAACAACCATCAGAGAATACTATAAACACCTCTATGCATGTGAACTAGAAAATCTAGAAGAGGCCAGGTGCAGGGGCTCACACCGGTAATCCTAGCACTTTGAGAAGTTGAGGCGGGCAGATCACGAGGTCAGGAAATTGAGATCATCCTGGCTAACACGGTAAAACCCCGTCTCTACTAAAAATAGAAAAATTAGCCAGGCCTGGTGGCGGGTGCCTGCAATCCCAGCTACTCGGGAGGCTCAGGCAGGAGAATGGCATGAACCCAGGAGGCGGACCGTGCAGTGAGCCGAGATTGTACCACTGCACTCCAGCCTGGGCAACAGAGCGAGACTCCATCTAAAAAAAAAAAAAAAAAAAGAAAAAAAAGAAAATCTGGAAGAAATGGATAAATTCCTGGACACATACACCCTGGCAAGACTGAATCAAGAAGACATTGAATCTCTGAATAGATCAATAATGAGTTCTGAAATTAATTAAGGCAGTAATAAATAGCCTACCAACCAGAAAAAGTCCAGGACCAGAAGTATTTACAGCTGAATTCTACCAGAGGTACAAAGAAGAGCTAGTACTATTTCTACTGTAAGGATTCCAAACAATTGAAAAGGAGGGACTCCACCCTAACTTATTTTATGAGACCAGCATGATCATGATACAAAAACCTGGCAGAGAAACAACAACAACAACAAAAACTTCAGGCCAATATCCCTGATGAACATCAATGCAAAAATCCACAACAAATTACTGGCAAACCGAATCCAGCATCATGTAAAAAGCCTTTCCACTATGGTCAAGTTTGGTTTCATCCCCAGGATGCAAGGTTGGTTCAACATACACAAATTGAAAAATTTAATTTAATATATAAACAGAACTAAAGATGAAAACCACATGATTAACTCAATAGATGCAGAAAAGGCCTTTGATAAAATTCAACATCCATTCATGTTAAAAACTCTCAATAAACTAGGTATTGAAGAAAATTACCTCAAAATAATAAGAGCTATATATGAAAAACCCACAACAAATATCACAGTGAATAGACAAAAGCTGAAACATTCCCCTAGAAAAACAGCACAAGGCAAAGAAGACCTCTTTCACCACTCCTATTTAACACAGTATTGAAAAGTCTGGCCAGTGCAATCAGGTATGAGAAAAAAATAAAAGATATTTAAATAGGAAGAGAGAAAGTAAAATTATCTTTATTTGCAGATGGCATGATCCTATACTAAGAAAATCCCATTGTCTCAGTCCAAAAGCATCTTAGACTGAGAAGCAACTTGAGCAGTGTCTCAGGATGCAAAATCAATGTGAAAAATCGCTATCATTTCTATATCTATACATCAACAACAGGCCAACAGCCAAACCAAAAAAGAGCCCATATAGCCAAGACAATCTTAAGCAAATAG